>NC_037678.1:57828849-57917405 GCF_003255815.1 Theropithecus gelada
GAAAGAGAGAGAGAGAGAGAGAGAGAGAGAGAGAGAGAGAGAGAGAGGGAGGGAGGGAGGGAGGGAGGGAGGGAGGGAGGAAGGAAGGAAGGAAGGAAGGAAGGAAGGAAGGAAGGAAGGAGGGAAGGAGGGAAGGAGGGAAGGAGGGAAGGAGGGAAGGAGGGAAGGAAGGAAGGAAGGAAGGAAGGAAGGAAGGGAAGGAAGGAAGGAAGGAAAGAAGGAAGGAAGGAAAGAAGGAAAGAAGGAAGGAAGGAAGGAAGGAAGGAGGGAAGGAAGGAAAGAAAATTATGGTATTGCTGATGGCAGACCATGGAAAACAGAATCACAAAGAAAATTGCTAGTTTTAGAGAATGAGGATGGGAAATAATGTCATATGCTCCTGGAGAGTGAATGTCATATGCTCCTGGAGAGTGAAGATTGGTACAATGTCGTTAGAGGAAATTTGCCAAAACTTATTAAAAGCCTTCAAACCATGCAACATTTTGACCCAGCAGTTGTCCTGCTAGTGAAGTCATGGATGTGTTTAGTAATCTAATTGCAAAAGTATTTCTTTAAACTTTAACATGACAGCAAAAAAACTGGTAACAATTTAAATGTCCAACATTAGAAATTAGTTAAATTATGTCACCTGTTGTTCAGAAACTTAAAATGATGAGATGGAGGTATATTTATTGCTGTGAGAAGATGTTTATGATAGAAAGCTAAGTGGAAAAACAAACAAAACACAGGCCATAAAAGCACTTACAGTATAATCCCATTAGAAATATTCATATATCATATATGGTCCAAAAACACATCAGGTTTAAAAGTGGTTGTTTCTGGGTGGTATGATTAAGGTGATTTCAATTTTTCAATTTCACTCGGCCTCCCAAAGTGCTGAGATTACAGGTGTGAGCCACCGTACCCACATGATTCCATATGAATTCAGTAGCAAGGATAAGGTTTTGTGCTTATTGATTCCTAGGTCAGAGCACATGGCCCTCCCAGGGCAGAAGAGGTGTTGGGTACAGGTTGGGGATGAGTGGGAAAGGTCCTTAAACTAGGGTTACTTCTGAGGGGCCAGGTCCAAGTAAGACTCTGGATGATGATAATGGCTGCCATTTATTGAGTTGTTACTATGTGCTATGTACAATGTTAGTGCTTTATATACTTTATCTCCCAACTACTCTATGAAGTATATTATTTTCTCCGCTTTATAGATGACCAAATTAAAGCTCAGAGAGGTGAAGTGGTTTGCCCATTGGTACACAGCTAGTGACTTTCAGAGGTCAGATTCGAACCCATGGCTATCTAACTTAAGTTAAATGGGTCAGAGCTGGGAGGGCTTTCAGCAATCCTCCTGTCCCATCCCCCTTCTGTCATGTGGGGAAGCTGAGGCCCAGAGGGACAGAGTGGCTTCCCCAAGATCACAGTACAAACCTGTGGCAGAGCAGATTTTCATCTTGCACTAGGTTTCTAGACTCCAGCCGTCTCCTTCTTCCAGGCTGGGTGGCATCAAAGGACAGGTTGAGATGTCAGGGTTGCTTGGTCAGGGGGAGGAGGTGTGTAGCAGAAAAAGGCTGTGGTTCCTGGAAAGACGAATCCACCTTTTCCACCCAGCCGGAGCCTCCCTTGGCTCAGGAGAGAAAGTGACCAGCTTGGGAAATGGCAGGTGGTTATTTTGAGCAGCCTAGCCTACTTTCCCATTCCCAGGAGACTGGCGGCAAAGCATACTCCCACCCTGAGGGTGGTCCCGAGGGGGATTCTGAGCCTAATCCATGTTACTGAAGTCACAGATAACAGGAAGCTTGTAGGTAACCCTGGTCCAAGTAACACATTTATGTTGTAATTATTTACTAACTATGGATACTAACTCCTTTTTTTAGGTGAAAAATGTACTTACAATTATCTTATTCCAAACCATATATGCTCATGGTAAAAAAAAAAAAAAATCATATCCTAGAGAAGGGCGTAAAGCAAAGGACACGGACCACCACCCAGAAGTTTTCAGTCTTGTGTACCTAAGGGAATCACCAATAATAGCTTCCTGTGTATGGCTCCTGAAATCTGTGTGCCCATTCAAAGATTTATATTTAAATGCCTACATACATATGTATTTCGGACACAGATGGGAGTGCACTATACATACTGTTCAGACATTGCTTTCTAATTTCATTATATATCTAGGCTATCAGTGCCAAACCCATCCACCTCGTTCATTTTAATGACTATAGAATTCCCCTATATGGATGTGTCATAGTTTATTTTATGGGTACCTGGCTTATTTTCAATCTCTTGCTATTATAAACAATGCTACAAAACATTCTTTATGCATTATCTTCCTGCATATGTGCAAGTATATATGTAGAATGTAGAATAAATTCCTAGAAGTGGAATTGCTCTGTTCAAATGGTGAATTGCTAAGTTAAATGGTTTGTGAATTTAAATATTTTGATAGACACTAACAAATTAATCTCCAAAGTTTTCATCAATTAATATATACTCCCACTAACAATGTGTGACTGTGTCTATTTCTTCACTCCTTTCCCCATACAGTTTATTTTCAAGCAACTTCTTTGTTAGACTGATGGGTAAATAATGATGGCTTGCATTTGTTTTTTTTGTTTTTTTGGTTTTTTTTTGAGATGGAGTCTCGCTCTGTTGCCCAGGCTGGAGTGCAGTGGCTTGCATTTGTTTTAACTGACATTCTGTTAATAGTGAGAAATGCTGAATAACTTTTTCCTGTTTACATGTCATTTGTATTTTTTTTTTTTCCTGTGAATTGCCTGTTAAGAGCCTTTCTCCATTTCCCACAGGAATGATGGCCTTTTTTGTACTGTTTTGCAAGTGTTCTTTACATATGAAGGGAATCCAACTTTTTTTTTGGCCTTTAAAAGAACTTACTGGGCTGAGCACAGTGGCTCACGCCTGTAATCCCAGCACTTTGGGAGGCCAAGGCTGGCGGATCACGAGGTCAAGAGATCGAGATGGTCAACATGGCAAAACCCCATCTCTACTAAAAATACAAAAATTAGCTGGGTGTGGTGGCGTGCAACTGTAGTCCCAGCTACTCGGGAGGCTGAGGCAGCAGAATCGCTTGAACCAGGGAGGCGGCAGTTGCAGTGTGCCGAGATCGTGCCAGTGCACTCCAGCCTGGGCAACAGAACAAGACTCCATCTAAAACAACAACAACAACAACAACAACAAAACCAACCAAACAAAAAATCTTACTGTAGTTTTAGAATGTTTTGGGGTTTGATAGTGCTCATGATCACTCATTATCCTTCCCCACTTTCCTCAACTGCACATTTTCCCAGCAATTTTCCATGTGAGTGGTATAATTCGCTTGCCTAGTTCCAAAGGTCCTTTCCCAAACTTTTCCATTATTTCTAAAATTTTTTTACATCCATTATCTCCTTTAGACTTGAAACCACTGAATGAGGTCTGTGGGTTTATTTTCCAAATGAGGAAACTGAGACTCAAATGGGATGTGTCTTGGCATTGCATAATGTCACACAGGGGGTTCCTGATGACCAGAATCCACCCCTATCTTGAGGCCCCTGCCTCCTCTTCCTCCATTTTGTGAGCATGCGTGTATGAGCATTTGAGGATGAGTGTTTAAGAGTGTGTGAATGTATGTGTGAGTGTGTGAGTACGCGGGCGTGTTGGATTAGGGTGGCTTGAGGAGAGTGGCAGTCCTTGCTACAGGGCTCATACAGCTTTGTAAATTGAGGCAGCCCAAATCAGGTCTGCAAGAAAGCCTGACTTTATTCTGATATCTTCCTGTCTCCAACCATCTTCCTCCCTCTCTCCTGTTTCTGCCTCTGCCTCTTCCATTCCCTGTCTCTTTGTGTCTCTGTTACAGTGTCCCATATATCTTTCTTAGTTTCTGTCTCTTTCTACCCTTTCTCTCCTTCTTTCTCTGTCTCTGTCTCTTGTTCACAGTAGTGACTTATTGGGACAGAAATCACACTCCTCACCTTATTCCCTTTTTTCTTTTAAAAATAAGGCCAGGCCCACCAAATAGTAAGTGAGAGACAAATGGTGGAGAAGTGAAGAAGTTCTGCCCCATGACTTCCTGCTAGGTGCGTCCCCAGAGGGAGATCAGGGACCAGAAATGACAGGAAGGCCTGTCAGTGCCAGGGGGTCTGGCTTTGGCCTGAAGTACCATGGGGTCTGGTGCCTGACTCTCTTGATGACCCAGGACAGGCCTCTGCCATTTTAAGGCTTTGGAATGTCCCCTGACCTGCTACGTAACTGCACAGCCCCTTGCAGGTTCAGAAGTGTAGATGCCCCCAGAATCTCTGCAAGAAGGTGGGGCAAGGGTGCTCTACTCACTCTATGGGTTCAGACAGGGCATAGGCTTTGTCCGAGGTCACACAAGAAGGTGATGGCAGAGGCACTTAATGGCCTCTGCTATGGATAAGGCCTCACCAGCTTCTAGCTCAGGGGTGGCCCTTAGCAAAGTGCTGATGAGAATTTGCTGAATCATAGTGACCACAGTGATGTGACAATAATCGTTAATATAGTGAGCACCTACTATGTGTTAGGCAACACGTTAAGTATTTTGTATGTGCTATCCCACTTAAATTTCTACCCGATATCCCCAGCCCTATCAGGTAGCTACTTTATCATCTCCATTTAATAGATGAGAAAACTCGTGCCTAAGAGAAATAACTACATAGCTACTAAATGCCAGTGAGATCAGGAAGGAGGGAGGGAGAAAGAAAGGGAGGGAGAAATGGATGCATGGATGGATGGATGGATGGATGGATGGATAGATGAAAGAATAAATTAATGGTTAGGTAAGTAGTTAGGGGATTTGGAGTTTATAACAGATTTTAATATCTCTATCCCTATCAGCTCTAAGGCATGTGTTAGCCACTTAAAGACTGAGATTAATCCAAGAAAATATGAGTCCCCTCTCAAGCTACCAGTCAACATGGACAAGTTCACAAAACAACATTCACACACAGTCAGGGATGCATTCACACTGACCAGGATGCAAGGAGACACACACAAGCATAGGCATTACAGAAACCTTACACAGACACTCGAATACGGCTAACTCAACTCAGTTACACGCAGACACCAATACACTTAGAGATAAGGCAAACACAGGGAAGGACACAGCATCTACAGACGACACAAACACAACATAGAACCACATGGAAACGAGAACACATGGCTCATGTGCACACAGAGACAGGCACTGTCTTTCTCTGTCTTTGTGTGTGTGTGTTTGTGTCTTTCACACACACATACATACCCACATATCAGTACAGGCAAAGACCAGAATACATGTCACACTCACAACTAGACTGAACACATTTAACACAAGGACATGCACCTTGCAGGGACATATTCAGACACAAGGTTATTGCCTCAAAGACAATGACACAGATATGCAGAAATTCTTATCAGAGATATGCACATTAGCAGGGAAATTTTACACACACACACACACACACACACACACACACACACACAGCAGGCAGAACACAGACAAGATCAGTCTTTCTCTCTCGGACAAAACTGCAACTAGGACCCCCTAGAGGTTTAACTAACTACATTTCAGCCACTTTTCACTTCTTTAGATGAAAGCCACTCAGCTGGGTCTTGCAAAATATGTAAAATTTAAGGAGCACTCCCCTGAAGGCTTCAGCTTAGGGAAAGGTGCCTGAAGAGGACGCCTCCATCTGTATGTGCTGTTTCTCTTAATGCTTAGAGCTTGGCAGTGTCTTTGTTCCTCCTTTTCCTTCTCAACCCTCACCCCATCCAGTCTGTCACCAAGTCCTGCTCAAGTGATCTCTGGAACTTTCAGGCCCAGCCCTCTCCTTAGCCGAGGCCTTGTTATCTCCTATCCATGTCTCAGCCTCCCACAGCCATGGCCTCCTATCTGGCTTTAGGATCCTTGGACGCTCAGCCTCCTCCACTTCACCTTTCCACTGGGACATCCTTTCTCAGCCATCTTCCTCGGCTAGGAGGCAAAAAAAAAAAAAAAAAAGAAAAGGAAAAGAAAAACAAGCAATGGCTTTTTGGTTCAAATCAGGACTTACCTGAAGAGAAGGGGTGAGGTGCTCCTGAATTCACTCAAATCCATCCCTCCCAGAGCAGCCCCAGAGTTATTTTATTTTATTTTTTTGGAGACAGAGTCTTGCTCTATCCCTCAGGCTGGAGTGCAGTGGCGCAATCTCGGCTCACTGCAACTTCCGCCTCCTGGGTTCAAGTGCTTCTCCTGCCTCAGCTCCCCTGAGAGCTGGGATTACAGGCACCTGCCACGATGCCTAGCTAATTTTCATAATTTTAGTAGAGACAGGGTTTTGCTCTATCCCTCAGGCTGGAGTGCAGTGGCGCAATCTCGGCTCACTGCAACTTCTGCCTCCTGGGTTCAAGTGCTTCTCCTGCCTCAGCTCCCCTGAGAGCTGGGATTACAGGCACCTGCCACGATGCCTAGCTAATTTTCGTAATTTTAGTAGAGACAGGGTTTTACCACGTTGGCCAAGCTGGTCTCAAACTCCTGACCTCAGGTGACCCGCCTCAGCCTCCCAAAGTGTTGGGATTACAGGCGTGAGTCACTGCACCTGGCCCCAGAGTTATTTTAAAAAGCAAATGTGAGGGCAGTGATTTGGTTTACTTACTGATATAAATAAGCAAAATGTGTTCTAAGAACAAGTTTGACCAAGAACAGGACCAAGAACAGTCCAGGTGCATAGGAAGTGCCATTTTCAACATCACATCCTCAGGGAAGCCTTCTTCCATCTCCTCATGCTGGGTTAGATTCTCCACCTACTTGAAGCTGCCCACATATGTACACACATGCACAGCAACGTATATACATACTGGGCTGGACACAGGGGCACACGCCTGTCATCCTACTCACTTTGGGAGGCCAAGGCGGGAGGATTGCTTGAGGCTAGGAGTTTCAGACCAGCCTGGGCAATATAGCAAGACCTCATCTCACCCTATCTCACTCAAACACACACACACGCACATACACACATACACACACACACAGTATATAGATATATATCTTTTATGGCACTTTTCACAATTGCAATTAATATTATTATTATGCAACTATTAGATAAGGTAGTAATTAAATAATTTAAATAATGATTGGCATAATTTTTTGTCTAATATTACCAAGCTATAAACTCCGTGAAGGCAGACACCAGATCTACTTTTTTCATCCCTGTATTTGTAGAGCTGGGTACAATAGCGAGCACTTGGAATTTACATTCAATACATTTATCGATCAAGTAACTATTACATGTGGCGCACTCTGTATACATCCAACCTTCACCACGATTGTGCAAAGAGGTGTTAATTATTCTCTCTCCTTTTTATTTGGAGACAGTCTTGTTCTGTTACCCAGGCTAAAGTGCAGTGGCGTGCTCTCTGCTCACTGCAACCTCTACCTCCCAGGTTCAAGCAATTCTCGTGCTTCAGCTTCCCAGGTAGCTGGGGTTACAGGCGTGTACCACCATGCCTGGGTAATTTTTTTAATTTTTAGTAGAGACAGGGTTTTGCCATGTTGGCCAGGCTGGTCTCAAATTCCTGACCTCAAGTAATCCTCTTGTCTCAGCCTCCCAAAGTATTGGGATTGCAGGCGTGAGCCACCACGCCCGGCCTATTACTCTCATTTTTTGATGAGAACCTTGAGGGAACACACCCAAGGTCACATAAATAAAATAAGGACAGTCATTTAAACCCAAGTCAGGCAATGCTTCTTCCATTCCACTCCACTGAGCTGCCCGGTTCTTGGCATCCTCCATCTCACTGGGCCGTGAATTCCAACCTGGAAGTTCATCTCTGGTTTCCCATCCCTTCCTTCTCTGGATCCACATCCACCACTTCCCTCATTCATATTCTTAAGCATCCCTCTCCACCCCCCAAACTTGTTCTTAGAATGCATTATTCATACCCAGGTGTAAGTGGCTGACCACTTCAGTTTCCCATGGGGAAACATTACGTATTTACAAAGGGTAAATGATTTAAGCTTACAGGCCCCAAGCCTATGGATGGAATTTTAGGCATGAGCTAACCAAGAAAGGAGAAATCACACCAAGAAGTCCAGGCACATAGGAGGTGCTATTTTCAGCTTCAACATCACATCCTCAGGGAAGCCTTCTTCGATATCCTTATGCTGGGTTAGATTCTCCACCCACCTTTTTTTGTTTTGTTTTGTTTTTTGAGATGGAGGTTTTGCTCTGTTGTCCAGGCTGGAGTGCAGTGGTGAGGTCTCGGCTCATTGCAACCTCCGCCTCCTAGATTCAAGCAATTCTCCTGCCTCAGACTCCCAAGTAGCTGGGATTACAGATGCCCGCCACCACGCCTGGCTAATTTTTGTATTTTTAGTAGAGATGAGGTTTCAGCATGTTGGCCAGGCTGGTCTCAAACTCCTGACTTCAGGTGATCCACCCGCGCTGGCCTCCCAAAGTGCTAGGATTACTGGCGTGAGCCACTGCACCTGGCCCCCACCCACCATTTTTGACCAGAGGCCTACTCACTGTGACCTTGAGTAAGTCCCCCCTTCGTAAGCCTCAGTTCTTTATCTGTAAGATGGGGAGAGGATGCAAAGGATACTTATGTCCTTCCTAAGGCTGGTGTTCAATCAACAACAATTTACTGAACACGAACTTTTTGCCAGGCATCCTTCTGGGCTCTGGGGAATGGGAAAAAGAGACAATAAACAAATACACGAGAATAAAAATGTGTGTGTTGTATATGTGTGTGTATATATATGCACATACATATACATATACATGCATATACACATCTATGTGTGTTTGCATATATATACACGCATACACACATATACATAAATATGTGTGTCCGTATATATATAGGTACCCCCACACATATATATGAAACGTGTCAGATGGTGATGAGGGCTACAGAGAAAAATAAAGCAGTGTAAAGAGGATCTGGCATTTCAGGGAGGGGTTTTTGCTACTTCATAAAGAGTGGTGAGGGAAGACTTCAGAGAGAAAGTGACATTTGAGCAGAGATCTGTGAGTGAGCTACACAGCCCTTTGCAAGGGAGAGGGCTTCAGGCAGAGGGAACAGCAGTACAGGGGTTCTGAAGCCGAGTGAGCCACCGGGGTTTCCTGGGTATGAGCCACCAGGGTGTCCTGGGTATGAGGACAGAGGGATGGCAGAGCCAAAGAAGTTAGGACCTTGTAGAACATGGACTTTGACTGTGAGATGGGAGGGTTTGGGGCAGAGAAGTGGTCAGTTTCTGGTTACATTTTGTGTATAGAAATGAAAGGGGTTGCTGATGGATTGAATGTGGTGTGTGTGACAGAGGAGTCCAGTATCCAAGATTTCTGGAAAAATGGAGCTGCCATTGACCAAGATGGGGATGATTATACCAGCACTCTTAACCATGACACCAGGATGCCCCAAAGTCTAGATCTGGTCCCTGGGAAGGGGCTAGGGCTCAGGAGCACCTGCTGAAGGCCAGCACTGTGCTAGGTGTTTTGCACACTGGGATGGGCAGATGTGTCAGAATAACTCCAGTGATCCTTGCCCTTATATAATACCTTGTATGATCCCGCCCTTGTGTGAGTGTGGGTGGAAACTGCGACCATGATCAGAAATCGCTACCATGATTATATTACATTATATGTCAAAGGGACATCATGCGAGTGGACCTGATCTAATCACACGAGACCTTTAAAGGCAGAATCTCTCAGGCCAGTACGCAGAAGTCAAGGTCGAAAGATTCTGCTGAAGGATGAGAATGGCTTGACATCCTGAGGCAGGCCTTGAAGGTGGAGGGGGCCATGTGTAAGGACCAGAAACCCACTTCGAGGAGCTGAGATCAACTCCTGACTGACAGCCAGCAAAGACACAGGAACCTCAGTCCTGCAACCACAAGGAACTGAATCCTGCAAACAACCTGAATGATCTTGGAAGCAGATCCTTCTCCAGACCCTGCAGAGAAGAGCCCAGTCTGGCCAATACCTTGTGAGGCCCTAAGCAGAGAACCCAGCTCAGGCTGCCCAGACTTCTGATCCATAGGATTGTAAACCACTAGATTGGTGTTTTTAAGCTGCTTCATTTGTTATGCAGCAATAGAAAACAAACACCTGTGTTATCTTACAGGCAGTTCACAGCCATCCAAAATGGAAGATTCCTGTTCCCACTGTACAGATGAGGAACAGGACCCATGGGGTAAAGAGTTTTGCCATAGGCCACCCAGAAAGACGGCACCACAGCTGAGATTCAAACTCCGGGCTATCTCTTTCTGAGGCCTGAACTGTTTCCATGTCACCAGATGGCTTCATAAAGAGGTGTGTGAGCAACTGGGAAGGTTGTCTGCCATCTGGGGCCTGATTAGGTGGGCAGGTACCCTCATGTCCCAGGTCACATGCAGGGAATGGAGCGTGGGTTTCCGATTCTGCTCGTCTCTGTCCTGGGGCTGCCAGCGTCTGAGCCTGTGTGTTATCTGAGGACTGCGGGTCGCCAAGGGTGATAATGGGAGAGTCTGTGAGTGTGGGCCTGCCAAGTGTGTCTCAGTGTGCCTGAGTCTGAGGGTGTCAGTCCGTTCGTCAGGATGCACCCACACTGGGAGGGATGGAGTCTGTGTGGCTGTGTTTTGGAGTGTGTATGCTACTCTAGTGTGTCTAAGGGTGAAGGGGTGTGCATCTGGCCGTGTCAGTCTGAGTGTTTGACAGTGCTGAGATGGTCACGGGGGTAGGCGACATAGAGTATGTGCTGGATCTGGACTTGTGTGTTCATCTGAGTGTATGAGTGTGTGTATGAATTCTGGGGTGTCTGTGGGTAAGTGTGAATGCATGAGACTGTGTATGCCTGCCTGAACTTTCGTGGGATTTTGTGACATCTGAGAGTCTCCCCGTGTGGGAGGCCGGGCACCAGGGGTGGCCTGCCTGCCTCCCTGAGTGTGTTTGCAGGTCTCTGCGTGAGTCTGCGTGTGTCCGTGGACGTGTCTGTCCCCGCATCGGTGAGGGGGTGGGTCTGCGGGGCATGTTGCAGAGTGAATGTGTAGGTGTGGGTGCCTGTTTGAGCTTCTCTGTGGGTGCAGGTGTGAAGCTGAGGGTCTCTGTGTGGGAGGCCGAATGCGACCCGTCTGGGCGGGACCCTCTGAGCGCATCCCCTCCGAGCGCGCCCGTGTTTCTGGGAGAGGCCTGTCTGGGTAGGGGACTGGACGCCGGCCTCTCCGCAAGTCGGCCGGCTGAGGGTGGGGGCCGCGGCGGGGTCGGGGATAGCCCTCGGACCAGGGTCCAGACAACCTCGCCCCGCGCCTGCCTCCCAGCGCGCAACTACCGGGCCCGGGGCGGCTAGAAGGGGCCGCAGCAGGCTCCCTTTGGGCTCCCACGCCCCGCAGTGGCGCCCCCTCCCCCGGCGGCACGGATTGGCTGCGGCGCCGCTCCAAGCCCGCCCCGCGCGGCCGGCTGGGGGCGCCGCGGGCCAGAGCGCGCTGCGCCGCCACCGCCACTGCTGCCGCCGCCGCCGCCGCCACAGCCGCCGCCGCCGGGAGCACAGTGCGCCTCGGGCTCCGCGCGCCGCCAGCTCCTGGCCCGCCCGCCGGCCCCGCCGCTCCCGCCAGCCCCGCAGCGGAGCCCCGGACCGGCCCCGGGCCGCCGCCACCACGCCGCGCGCCGTACTCCGCGTCAAGAATGGGGCGGCCAAGCTGCCCAAGCCGCCCGCCGCCGCCGCCGGCGCGGCCGAGGCGCCCGGCGCTGGTGCAGGCATGGAGCGCTCGCAGAGCCGCCTCAGTCTATCCGCCTCCTTCGAGGCGCTCGCCATCTACTTCCCGTGCATGAACTCCTTCGACGATGAGGACGCAGGTAAGCGCGCGGCCCGTCCCCAGACCCCCGGGGTGTCCCGGGATCCTGGTCCGGAGGCCCCCTCCCCGACCCGTGCGCCCTCCTTCCCTCCCCCAACGCCCTGGGAAGGCGCCCCCAGGGTCTCCTTCCGCACCCACGGGACGGCAGGGTCTCTAGGAT
The DNA here is from genome assembly GCF_003255815.1 of Theropithecus gelada. Taxonomy (NCBI): domain Eukaryota; kingdom Metazoa; phylum Chordata; class Mammalia; order Primates; family Cercopithecidae; genus Theropithecus; species Theropithecus gelada. The sequence continues at coordinate 57,840,807 of NC_037678.1, forward strand.
GCGCTGTCTTCTGGCCTTGTCCCCCAGGGACCCCAAGATCGTCTGCATTCACCTTTCCCGCAGGTGGGCCCTTTGGGTCGCCAGGACCCAGCTCTCCCTCCTCACCTGCGCCTATTGGAGGCCCCTTGCCTCGTCCCTGGATCCGACCCGCCACCCTCCCCGAGTCTCCTGAATGTGCCCACTCTTCAAGCCCGGGGCTTTGGCCGTCCCACCCTGGGTCTCCGACGCGCCCCTCGCCATTGGAGGTGGCGCGCAGACCTTACCTCTCCATCTTTGTCTTGGCCGCATCCAGAGGATCCCTGCCCAAGACCCCTGCCTGGCGCCCGAGGCCTTGAGCGCCACCAATTGTCTCTCCTCTCCTTTCCTCAGGGGCTGGGGCTCCAGACTCCTGCTTCTTATACGCCTGGGGCAGACGCAGGGGAACCGGCCAGGTGACAGCCTTTCCTCCCCTCACTTCCCAGAGAGAGGTGTAGGGCGGCGCCAACTCTACACTTGTCCGCCCGCTGGTGTGTGCCCCTGACCTCAGGTGCTCTCGTCCCTGGAGTCGCCTTTCTTGGTGGGCTGAAGCCGGCCACCATCCAGCGGCTTGAACCTCCTCCTCCCAGGCCTGCGCACAACCTCAGCCAGAGGGAGGGGTGAGGAGCTGTAGGGAAACCTACTCTTTAGGGCCCTGGGACCCGGCAGAAGGAACATGAGCGCTCCGGATTTGGTTCTGGGGTGAGGAAGGGAATCCACCAACAGGTGGGGTAGCTAGAGGGCTTGGGTGACAGTTCCTCAAAGAATGCCAGATTGGGAATCGGAATCAGGTTCCAGTCTTCATTCTCTACTTGTTAGCTGTGACCTTGGGCAAGTCATGCCACCCCTGAGCCTGGATTTCCTCATCTCTGAAATGGGGATCGTCGTATCGATGCAAGGCTCTGTATGGTGTGAGGGTGGAGTTCAGTGTTTTGTGAGCTGAAAATCCAAGAGTATTTGAATTCAATGGGGGCACAAAACAGAGGAGCGTATGTGCTGGAGGAGCAAAATGGTTTCATGGGCACTTTCAAGTCTCTGAGGAAACCATGGACTGTCTCTCCCGAAGTGCATGTCTGCACCATCCACAAAAGGTAGCCTACGGTTTTAGGAAGTTCCTGGGCCCAGATTTAGACTTAGTCTTTGGGGACCCTTGTCTGATCAACCTGGCAACCAAGGTTCTATCATGGGATGAAGTGGTGGTCATGTCTTCCTGCCTGTTCTTCAGAAGAATTTGTTGACTGGTGAATGATGGGTGAGGCAGATCCCCAGTAGACCTATCTTTCTATTGACCTGGAGGTGGGGATGGGGGTAAGGGTGAAGATGGTTGCTGCAGAGACATTTTACCATTTTTACAAGCACCATTTTACAGAAAAAAACAACTGAGGCTCAGAGGTTTAACTTCTGCCTTGATGTAGCTGAGGGAGGTTGTATTATTATTCTGGACAAGGCAAGGAGGGAAGAAGTAGGGGCCTCCCCAACACAGTAGAGTGGTCAGCAGGCCACTTGGGTCTCAAGAGCCGGTCTGGGCAGGACCGTGGGTTTGTAGGAGCATCAGAGGCAGGAATGGTTTGGTTTTTCTTCAAACCCTGTGTCATGGGTCAAACACCTTGGTTATTGCAGGCTGCAGGCAACTTGCTCTGGTTTCACTTAAGTCAGAACAGATAACTTCATGTAGTATTAATGATATTTTTAAAGGTCCACTCATGTTTGTTTTTTCCAGCAGGCTTCTTGAAATTCTTTAATGTTTCACTTGGAAGAGACCTAGAAATCATCTTGTCTATCCCCTTTTTGCCCGCAAATGGATGGGGGTGTGTGTGTGTATTTGTGTGAGTGTTTGTGTGTGTGTGACTGAAGCCCTGGAATGGGTGTGTGTGTGTGTGTGTGTGTGTGTAATATATCCCAAGGTCATCTAGTGAGGCAGCCACAGAGCTGAGACTAAAATCAGGTTTATGGTTCTCTTTCCATTAAACCAGTAGCCCTCCCTCTGAAAGAGGATTTTTAAGAAATCCAGACCTCACTTTGTAGAAAATATTTCCCAGGTGAGGAGGCCTGGGGGCGCGGCTGGTGACCAAGAGTTTGATTTGGGCATCTTGTGCTCACTGTCTGTTCTTGAGGGATGCTTCAAATTTGGGAAGGGGAGGGAGAAAGTCAACTTTCATTTCCGGAAGAATAATGAATGTCTGGTGAAAGTCGGAAGTAGGCAGCGTTGTGTTGGTGCTTAATTTCTCTCGTTCTCCTTAAAGTCATTAATTTTCTCCTAAAAAAAGCCTTTTGGATTTATTCTTTTAGAACAGCACTGCGCTGAACTGATTTCTAAAAGCAATGGAATGGTCTCTCCCATACTGGACACAGGCGTGGCTCCACCTGCCTCTTCTCCCCTCCCTCCCCTGGTCCTCTTAATGCCTATCTGTCTCTGCTGGCTCCGTCTCAGAAATGTGTCCCTGACAGGCCTCCGGCTCATCTCGGAGCCTCCCCTTTGTTGCTGCTTCCAACTCATGTCGAATGCATCTTTTTCCAACCAGACTGAGCCAGAGCCATCTTCAGGGTTTAGTTGCCATCCTTTTGCTAGTTTCCTGAGAAATGGTGTGAGAAGGAGCCTTTTTCTTATTAGCCTTAACTGGAGCAGAGCTCATTCCTGATTTGGACTTGAGATCCTTGGCCACTGGGGTGGGCACAGGAAGCTAAGCCTTCCTCACACCTCTTTCCACACCCTGTGGGTCCAGGATGCTGGTCATTACTGGTTCCTAGAATTCCTCTCAAGGGTTATCTTCCCTCGTGCACTTTGAACTTATTTCATGAGATGCTCCTTTTGCCCTCTTTCACAAGGATGCTGGGGCTTTAGGGAAACATGTGCTTGGGGACGTTTTTGTGTGTGTGTTTTGTTGCCCAGCCTTGTTGGCACTGGGTTTGTAATTGGGGAGGAGTTAGACACGTGGCCTCAGTTTCGTATCTGTAAGGAAGAAGAAGAATAATAACGTGGACTGCATAGGGTTAACATTTTACAAATGATTACCTTTGTGCGAGACATATTCCCAGACATGTTAAATATATTAACTCATTCCTCATAGCAAGCCTATGAAACTGCCATCCTGTTAACATCCCCATTTTCAGATGACAAAACTGAGGCACAGACATATTAATTCCTTCAAGGTCACTCAGCCAGGAAGTGAGTTAATGAAGCCTTGAACTTGGGCAATCTGACCCAAGCATCTGTGCTTTTAATGAACTATTATGCTGTTTGTGCTGTGCAGAGGTCTTAGTACAGTACCTGGCATGAGGTAGGCTCTCAATACAGGTTAGCTGTTATCTGTCTTGTTACTGAGAAAGAGTTGTTTCTGAACATGACCATAGAAAAGAATCTGTGGGTTTGGGGAGGGGAGAAGGCTGATTCTCAAAATGCTAGCTTTATAATTTTAATATAATTGCAATACTTTTTATTGCAGCGTTGTAGTTATTAAGGTAGAGCTGGGCCCTCCTTCTTTGAAGTGGCTTAAACATAGGGATTTGGGGGACTCGCCTGCCAGTCAAGAGGGTGGGGAGGATTTCAGCCACTGGTTCCCTGGTCTTCCTGACCACTTCATTTGCACCAATCACATCTACAGTCCCAGCCCTGACACTCTGCCTTGGGGCCTAGCTGGGGAGCTGGGGTGTCTCTAGTTTCCAACAGATGCCAAAGGGGGTTGTTACATCAGGGTCTGGAATTGAGCATGGTGTTCCTGAGCCTGACCAAGTGGTTTCAGCGTCCAGTTCTCCCCCTCCCGCCCGGGAGAAGGGCGGAGAAGCTGGAGCAGCCAGCTCTGATTTGCCCATAGGATGGAAGCTTCGATCCAGCGCAGGGAGGAAGTTGCCATGGCAACACCAGCCAGCTACCGGTCCCTCTCCTAGCGGTTTGGGCCACATCTCTGGGCTGGAAAGCCCTTCCCAGCACCACCCTCTTCCGCTCAGACCAAATCTGTTGGGCTGGGGGCGGGGTGGGATAGTGAATGGGATCCAAAAACTAGTACCACAGCGCCCCGCTCCCCATTTTTGGACAGAGGGGAAATGTAGGGGGTAGTCTGAGTACTTCTGGGTGATGAGGCGGCGATACCTATATCCTGCCAGACAGATCCTGGCAGGGAGAATCAGAGTTGCAATTTCTCCCCACACCCCCAGGCACCTGGAGTGACCTCACTGGAGTTCTCCCCCTCCCCCTTTGTTCCATTTGGCAGAGTTTTCTTTCCCAGACCAAGTGCTAACTTTTGTCCTTGAAATTTGACCTGAGCTTTTTCTGGGAAACAAAATGTCCTGCTGTCTCACCCCTTCCCTCTAAGATGGTGGGAATGAATCCTTCAGCCCTAAAAGGAGGCTGGCTGGGTGGATGAGGGAGGAGGCCTTAAAATATCCTTCATGATCAGGACCACATGGAGGCATGAGGTTGCCACTTTGAAGCCTCCACTCCCATCCTCACCCTCCAGGGCAGGACATTTCCTATCTCCCTTCTTCCTGACCACACCCCCCTTCCCATTTTCTTAATGTTTTCAGAGCTGAGCAGAACTCTTCTAGATTTGGATAACTGAAGCATGATGGAAAATTGAACCAGTTGTTCCCATAGTTCAAGTAGAGGGGTGGGGTGAGAGTATGGACACAAACCACTTTATTTATTTATTTACTTTGAGGCAGGGTCTCACTCTGTCGCCCAGGGTGGGGTGCAGTGGTGCGATCTCAGCTTGCTGCAATCCTTGCCTCCCAGGCTCAAATGATCCTCTCACTTCAACCTCCCAAGTAGCTGGAACTACAGGCGTGCACCACCACCCCTGGCTAATTTTTTTTTTTTTTTTTTTTTTTGTAGAGATGGGGTTTCACTATGTCACCAGGCTGGTCTCAAACTCCTGAACTCAACGATCCTCCCGTCTCAGCCTCCCAAACTACTAGGATTACAGGCATGAGCCACCATGCGCAGCCCAAATCACTTTATTTTAATCAAATTATCCTGAAAAAATGATCTTAGAAAAATCAGGTGCATGAGGATTCACCCCTTACCCCATTGTACAGATCACTGGTCTGCAGGTCTGCTCTGGTGCTATCAGAGCTCTTTCCTTCTCTTCTCTCTCCCTTAGGCACCCCCTTCCCCATCCCCAAGCCCCCAGACTCCTGGCTCCAGCTTCCTCGGTTTGCAGCTGCCATAGGCCCACCTGGTTCTGTTTGGTGGGAAGGGAGAGAGAGGTCCATCTACCTTGTTTCCCTTTCAGGATGCGGCTCTGTGTCCCTCCCCACTCCCCGCTAGAACCAGAGGCAGAGCCAATTCCAACTGAAGGCTGAGTGGGGGTGCAGGCAGAGGTGCGGAGGAGAGCGAGAATGGAAGGAAGCCTTCACCCTCTGCCGACCCTCTCGCCTGTCCCAGGGACTTTTTGCTACTCTGCCTCCTCTGTGTCTTTTCACTATGGCCGTAACAACCATCATTTCATCGTGTCTTTTAAAAATTGCTGGAAAGGTGCCACTTTCAGTGAATGTGCTCAAAAGGGTGCAGTATCTCCCCCATTATAAACCTTCCCCCATTCCGCGCTCCTTGTCAGTTCCACTGCCTTTTTGTATTAGAAAAATAACTGGGCTTGGATTTGAATCCGCTCTGGCTCTGACCTCAAGCAAATCTCTTAACCTTCCTGAGCCTCATCTGGAAAAAAAAGGGTTAATTATTTTTGTTCAAGCATCTCAGGATTATAAAAATAAAATGATTGATGGGCTTGCTTGGCTGTGCTCAGTGCTTTCTGTGATTGCACTGAATCCTATGGCAACCCAAAGGGGTAGCTGCTGTTGCAGATGTACCCATTTTGCAGATGAGGAAAGCCAGGCAGCTCAGAGCAGTTGAATTCATGACTTTCTCAGGTTGTAGGGTGGCAATTCAAATCCAAGTGTGTTTGACTCTAGGCCATCTTCTGCTTCTGGGCATGAAATGAGATCCTGGGTGAGATAGGACTGTGTAAGCTCCTGGGGCTATGCTTGTGCTGTCAGAACAGCAGGTGGCAAAGGCCCGGGTGTGATGTACCCCACCAGGGTCTAACACCCTGCTACAATCCACCCACCCGTCGGAGGGCCTTCCTGGCCATTGGTTCCTGATGATCCCTGTCACAGTTGGCCCTCAGCTGCCATGGCTGCCTGGCCTCCTTGAAGAATCCAGTTGTCTGCCCTGGCCCTGGGGGCCAAGCCATCACCTGCCTCTCCAGACTGATGTAGGCCAATGCTGGATTATATTTAACGCTGTGCTATTTCCACTTGACAGCTCCAGAGCGCCATCCCCCCCTCCCCTTTTCTCCTTCCTCCCCCCTCCCCTTCTGATTCACTCGGAAACTGAGGAGGCTGATGTCAGCGCCTTATTCTTAGCCCCCGTAATTGTAACTGCATTTAGCAGTGCGCACTTCATTAACAGTTTCTGCGACGGGGGAGTGAGATGATGGCGTGGCTGGGCAGGGATGTGGATGGGGGTGGGGAGAGGGCAGCTGCTGCTGGGACCCTGGCCAGCTGCCTTCTCTGGATGGACCAGCTGGGCTGCTTCCAGGTCTGGCTTTCCAAGACTTCCAGTCTTGGAAGGACCCTTGGAGAGCATCTAGCCCATTTCCTCATGAAGCAAGTAGGGAAACAGGCTCAAAGAGGCGAAGTGGCTTGCCAAGGTCACATATTAAGGATCCAGAGCTTTGACCTCTGAGTCCAGGTTTTCTTTTCTGGTATTTATTCATTCAGCTAGTATTTAATGAGCTGCTCAGTGTTGAACAATGTTCTAGGTGCTAGAGTGCTAGGGACATATTGGGGAACGAGTGAAACTGGGGTGGGGGAAACAGACAATTAATAGGTAACCAATTAAAGAATTCAGGTTCTGTTAAGTGGAATGAAAATGGAACGATGATGGGCTAGGAGATAATGTTAAGTAAGGTAGTCAGGGAAGGTTAAGGAGATGATATTTGAGATAAAGCCTAAATGACAAAGAGCCAGCAATGGGAATATGAGGAGGAAGAGTGTTCCAGGTAGAGGGAATAGCTGTGCAAAGGCTCTGAGTTCAGTGCGAGTTTGAGTTTTAGGGAATAGAAAGCAGACCAGTGTGGTTAGAGAGATGAGATCAGAGAAGGGGGCAAATTATCTCAGCCTTGTAGAGGATAAAGATTATCTGGTGCAGGAACTGAGGTCCAAAGAAGGAAAAGAAAAGGCCCCCAGCTGGGTGAAGTTATAGAGAGGCCAAGAACTGATGCCTCCTGAATCCCTGTTTTTTATGTTCCTTAGGCACAGATGGCTGTGCCTTTAAATGCATAACGCGGCTTCCTTTCACATTGTAGCTGGAAGGCACTGTGGAGTTGAGGCTGGGTTCTTTCTCCTCACCCTGCCTGCCTCCGCCCCTCTTCGAATCTCACCTGACCCAGACCGATGTAGGTGTGAGAGACCCTGGGGAACTTCCATGAATGGACAGAAAGAACATGGCTTTGGAATCCAACCGATCTGAATTTTCATCTTAACTGCCACTTCTGAATTGTATGACTGTGGGCAAGTTGCTTCAACCCTGTGGGGTTCAATGTCCTCATCTGTAAAATGGGGCATAATAATACTAAAGAGGGTTATAGTGAGGAGTAAATGACACCATGCACACAACGCACCTAGCCCAGAGCTGGATGCGTGGAATAAGGTGTCCTTTGCTATGAGGATTAATGGATGAGAGTGTGTGTTTAACCCTTTGCACATAGTAGGTTCCCAGTCATTGGTAGCAGCTGCAATTGTCACAGTGGCTGTTGTCAGTTTAAATGGGTTAGAGCAGGGCCGCCAAACTTGAGTGAGCCTCAGAATCCTCTGGAGGGCTTCTGAACACAGACTACTGGACCCACCCAGAGTCTCTTATTTAGTTTTGGGGCAGGGGGGACTTGAGAATTTCATTGCTAACAAGTTCCCAGGTGATGCAGATACGGATGCTGCTGATCCAGGGACCCTACCTCGAGAACCACTGGGTTGGAGGAAAAGGCTGGAGAGAACTGAAGGGGTCTTGCCAACATGGGATGTCTCTTGGCTCCTGATGTCTTAGATGCTGGGACATTGGGTACCAAATTCAGTCCTGGGTACGGTCTTCAGGCCCTCTTGTTTCCGTCACAGAGTCTGTGATCCAAATGAGTCTCAGCTGCTGCCTGCGTTGCGCCGGGTTTAACACATAGGCCCTCATAAAGCCTCCAGGAAGTCATTTGTACAAATGATAAATGAGTCAAAATGAGCAATGCATCAGGCCACGATATCATTGCATGGGATATTGGACCCAGACAGCTCTGGGAATTCTAAGGATTCAGGTCTAGCTCCGTTTTTGTCCAGTGAGAACAGGACATGGTCCCTTTTCTGCATTGGGAAAAGGGAGGGCTGTGTGTTAAAACCAGGAAGTTTATTTGAGGATAAGCCTCTACTGGGAAGAAGTAAATTAAAGGAATCATCGATGTAAAGGGGGCAAAGTGTTGGGTAATGCTACCGAGGGAATTTACTGAGTCCATTTATTCAGATGTTTCTAAGAAAGGGGTCGCTGGTAATTTTCTAGGGAAGATTGGGGTCTAGCTCAGGTTGGAGGCAGGGGCCCAACCTTATGGTGTGATGAGATTCTCACCCAGCCCCATACAACTCAGAATGTGAAGACAAAGGCACTTACAAATAGTTTCCAGGTGGGACTTGTGCTAAACTGTTGGGAAATGCCGTCTGTGAGGGGTGGCTTGAGATAGTAAAAATGAGCGGACTTGGGAGGCCCAAAGGCCTGGGTTTGCATCAATGGCCCTTTCTAGCTGTGCATCTTGACCATGGTATGTAACTGATCTAGGCCTCAGCCTGTGCTTTGCAAAATGGAGATAGAGATACCTTGTGAGAATTCGGGAGAATGTGTGTACAACAAGTAGAAGACATCCAAGCGGTGGAAGCTGTTGCCTTTCCTCTTCCTGTAGACTTTGTAAAAATGATGTGATGTGCACATCTGGGTGGAGGAAGGATGGGATGGAGCAGCACACAGCTGGCGTCAGGCCTCCTTGCTCTGGTCTAGGTATGTGGTGTTTACTGTGTGCACCGTGGAGCCTAAAAGGCTGCGTTAGGAGTAAAGAGAGAAGAACTTTGTTCATCGCTGAGTCTCAGTGTCTCCTACACCCACTTTTCTTTGACTCTTTGGGCCTCAGTATCCCTGCCTGCAGAGTGAGAGTCTGGTGCGCTTGATTTAGATATATGAGGAGTCTCCTAGAGAAGGAAGGACACTTGTACAGGCCCCTCCATTTCCTCCTTTGTCTCCCTCAACTCTGCGGTAACCCCTAGATGGTTATTTTTCATCCCCAGAGCTCCCCCTCCTGCCAGTTTCTCTCTAGCTGATCTTTGCTTGATTGGTCCTTGGATAATTTTTAAAGTAAGTATTTTTTTTGGATTAGGTAATATATGCAGATGCTACAACATTTTAAACACATGAAAAATATCCAGTGGAAGTGTCCTGGGCACCCCTGTCTTCTGATCCTCCTGTCCCATCCCTGGTACAAGCACTGTTGTCAGCTTTCATAATGCTTTATGCTGTTATTAGTGCTGATACCATAGATACATAGTAAAAAAAGCCATACAGCACCAGAGGACATCCAAGGACGTGGCATCTCCCTCCTGCTCAGCTATCCAGTCCCACTCCCACAAGCCGCCATCACACTCTTTCAGGCTACCAGTTTTTTCTTATTTTCCTGTTTTTGAATTCTTATTGAGCACTGATGGCGGTGCCCATTGCTGTGCCAGGCACTGTGAGAGTTCCAGAGAAGTTGGGTTGCACCAGGCAGTATAGCATGGTGGAAGTAATGAGCTCCACAGCCAGATAACCTGGATTTGAATCTTGACTCTACCACTTACTGGCTGTGTGACTCTGAGCAAGTCACTTAACCTCCCTGAGCCTGTTTCCTCATCTTTAAAATAGGCTTATAATAGCCCCTTCCTGCCTTGAAGGTGTCAAGAGGATTAGATGAATAAATATTGGTAGAGAGCCTGGTACACAGTAGAAGTGTCTTAAGAGTGTTAGCTATCATTATTTTAGTTGGAAGTTCCTCTGAGGTCATCTACTGTGGCTATCTTAGTTCAGGCCCAGAGAGCAATCTCAATTCACCTGAAGCCTCGCAGGAGGTCTATGGCACTGATGTTTCTGGATACACAGCTCAGGGTCTCTCCCCATCCGCCAAGGCACCCCAAGAAGCCATCATGGACCCTGCAGCACCTGAGGCCTCAAGTCTGCTCCCTTCATCTCCAGCACTCAGTGTTCCTAGTAAATGCCACCTGGAATCACCTGAGAGTGGGTGGAAAGATATGTCACTAATTGGGTCCTCTAATGAAATTTAGTTCCTCGCAAATGTCTGGAGCAGCATCTTTCATCAGCCTGGGTCCAACACCAAGACTGGACCAGGTGCCTCCGGGGCCCACCCAAGCCCCGGCTGAGCCACCCCAAGCCATCTGGCCTCACGAAGCTACCATTTGTGCCCAGCTTCTACTGGGCATGCTTTGTCCTAGCAGAGGGACCCCCAAACTGGGCAGCTGGGCCCTGAGGGGAGTCAGGTGTGTGGCTTCAGCAAGGGAGAATTTTTTTTTTTCCCGAGCTGGAGTCTCGCTCTGTCGCCCACGCTAGAGTGCAGTGGCACGATCTCAGGTCACTGTAACCTCTGCCCCCTGGGTTCATGTGATTCTCCTGCCTCAGCCTCCTGAGTGGCTGGGACTACAGGCGTGTGCCACCACGCCCAGCTAATTTTTATATTTTTAGTGGAGATGGAGTTTCACCGTGTTGGCCAGGCTGGTCTCAAACACCTGACCTCAGGTGATCTGCCCACCTCAGCCTCCCAAAGGGCTAGGATTACAGGCGTGAGCCACCACGCCCGGCTCAAGGGAGAATTTAACGTGTACCTTCTTCTCTGGACTCTCCGCAGAAGTCACTTGATTTTATAAAGAATCCAGAAAAACAGGAGAACTCTTCACGGTTTCCACCATCTTAGCCTGAGACATGGATTTTTGTGCAAGTAATAGACTGCGGGAGTGCTCGCAGGTGAAACCTGCAAGAGAGAGAGGGAGACGCAGCATGGGGCAGGAGAAGCAGCAGCCAGACATGGGCACTTGGCTGCAGGCTAACCTCAGCCAGATCCTGGGGAGCTCTGGAGAATGGAGGGCATGGCAGGGTTGACTAGCCTTCGATACTCCTATAGCAGGGTAGTCCCCCGAGGGCATAACTGTTGGGGCAAGGCAGCTCCTATGAGCTAAGGGCAGTTGTCCAAAGATGGGGCAGCTGTGAGCCGGCACCAACAGATACTCATGGCAGCTGAGTGATGGGGGACCTGCTTGGCATGGGGGATCTGGCTGGGGCACCAGTGGGGTCCACTCACCCACTCTCTGGGAACCCCTGACTACAGAGTGGGTAGAGTGGGTGTGCTCAGCTCTGTGCTGAGCAATGTCCAATCCTCATTTCAGGTCACCCTCCACAAGGTGGGCATAGTCATTACGTTCGACCGTATGGAAATTGAGCATCTAGACGGACTTCTGACTTGGCCAAGGTCACACAGCTAGTGAGGGGCAGAACAGGGCTTCAAACCCAGGCCTATTCTAACACTTGTGTTCTTTCCAGCATTCTGTACTATATTTAATGTTTTTCATGAATATATACCTGTATCTGGTGCTTCTTTCTGGACCTCTTTCCAAGTCCCTCTTTGGAGGATGTCTGTCCTGACTTTCTACTTTACACCTTGCAAACGTGAAGTCCTTTGTGTCTGACAAAGGATTTTAATATATTTGAACCTGCCTGATCCTCATGGAAAGTTGGCCGTGTATCCAGAGAGGTGGGCAGAAGCCCTCATAGGTGGCCTGAGGTGAAAGCAGAAGGGGTAGTTGATTTGTCATGGGATGAGCCCTGGATTTGTCATAAAGAAACCTGGATTTGAGATCTCATTTTTGCCAGTTTGCCAACTGACCCTGGGCAAGTCATTCCCCCCTTTGAACTTTGATTTCCTCATTAGATGAACAGGTTCACAGCTGTAAGCAGGAGGTAACCTACAGGTGTTTTAATAATACTGCGGATATCAAAGACATATGACAAGGCTCTGACTGGGGAATGCGGGAAGGGTCTCAAACCAAGGCTGACCTCTGCCTTTGCTGAGGAGACAATGTGTGTGCAGAGAACAGCTTTAAATTAGGGCTTGTCTGTAAAATGGGAATAAATGGGCATGATGACACTTGCTGTGCTCTCCTAGTTTAGGTTTTCCCAGAACAGAGTCTGACACAAGGAGTCAAGTACAAGTATTAGGGCAAACTGCCTGGCACTGCCATTTTTATTAGTGGAAGCAGTCTAATGGAATTTTATATGCTTCATGTGGTTCACAAAGGTGATGGATGAAACCCCAGGATACAAGTGAGGAAGTGAGGCAGAGAAAGAAGTCAGGAGACTGTGTGTTATCAGGCAGGTTACCTCGAGCGAGGGCAACTGGAGTTTAATCTTGCTGAGGACTTCTGGGGAGACAGTGCAGCACAGAACTCAGCAAGCTGCTTCTGTAAAGGGCCAGACAGTAGATATTTTAGTCTTTGCAGGAATACAGTCTCTGTTGCAACGCTTCAATCATGAAGTTGCAGTGAGAAAGCAGCCCCAGACGATATGTAAATGAATGGGTGAGCTGTGTTCTAATAAAACTTTATTTACAAAAATAGGCAGCAAGATGGATTTAGTCCGAGGCCCATAGTTTGCGGACCCCTGGGGTAAAACATGCACTTTAGTTATCCCACCCAAAATATAGCCGTTCCCATCAGTCATTGGTTAAGAGCTGCTAGGCCAGATCAGAGAGTTGGCTATTGCCTGTGTTTTTCCAGCCTGCCATGGGCGGTAGCGCTCAGGCAGAGAAATGCAGGTGCTGGCAATAGGAGACTGGGCCCGGATAAGGGTTTAGGAGGTGAGGAATGACAGCATTGCTCACTCCAGCTCAGGGGCATGGCTTGTTTGACTATTTGGAGAATGTACTAGAAAGGCACAGGATGAACACGGAAAACAAGTGTTGTATAGAGCCGATTAGTTGACTTCATATTTCCAGCTCTTCCAAGCACTTGTTCCTTCCAGGCAAAATCCAGCTTCTTCATATTTAACAGTCTTGTTTGAGTTTTCTCCCTCCATGCCTCTACTTGGGCCATTTCCTCAACTGGGACGCCTGATGTCTGCTTCTGCAGGGCTCCAGGATCACCTCCTCCAGGAGGCACACGCCTCTTCTCTAGGGTGGAGGTGGCCATTCCTGGGAGCCCCCGTGGTGTTTTGCTTTTCTCCGTCTCCAGTGCTTGCACAGTCTGGCTTTTCACTTTTTCACTGTCACACTGTGAGCCCCTGCAGGGCAGGGACTGTGTGATTCCCATCTGCATCCCACCAAGGGGGCACTGATTTGGGAAAGGCAGAGTTGAATCCCAAATCCCTCTTTTCCTCCCCTTTTCTCTCCTCTCCTTCCTCCCCACTCTATTTCCTTCTTTCTTCTCTAGTAGTTGCTCATGGCCAAGCCCTGTTCTGGTGACCTAAGGCAAGTCCAGTCTTCGTCGTCATGGAATTACATTCTGGTTTCTGGGGTGAGGGGAGGTGTTGGACGTTACACAGCTTGAAGGAGCAACTAATAATCCAATCATGCCTGTGATAAACAGTCATATAAGACAAGCACAGGGTGCCGGGAAAGGCCATAGCAGGAAGAACTGACGTGTTGGGTGGGGGGCACAGGGAGGGGGACAGCTCAGTAGAGACCTGAGGTGTGAGTGGCGTTGGCCAAGTGAAGGCAGGGCAGGGGAGGGGAGAGGTGAGACAGGATGCTGTGAACACAGACTCCATAGTGACGGGAAGGGGGATGGAATCCTGGACTCTCTGTGTGGCTGTCTCTCCCCCTCCCGCTCCCCTCTCCCCACAGATGGAAATAACTATAATTGCTTCTGCATGACAGAATTATGGATAGTTTTTGCTTTCTAGTTTGTGCTTTTTTTGTATTTTCCAGATTTTCTACAATGGGCATATCATGGTAAAAATTAAGGGCTTCAGAGTCTGGAGACCACACTCTCCTTAGCTGCTGCATGACCTGTTCCACATTATTTTTCACTTGGTGGTGCTTCTGTTTCTTTCTCTGTAAAAGGCTGATAAAGATAATTAACATGGCTTACATGGCACCCCTTGCATTCTGACGCTTCACTTCCATTCACTCATTCAAGCCCCAAAACTACTCTGTGGGGTTGTTTTGGGGGCTATCCCTATTTTTTTTTTTTTTTTTTTGGAGACGGAGTCTTGCTGTGTCGCCCAGGCTGGAGTGCAGTGGCGCGATCTCGGCTCGCTGCAACCTCCATCTCCTGGGTTCACGCCATTCTCCTGCCTCAGCCTCCCGAGTAGCTGGGACTACGGGCGCCTGCCACCACACCTGGCTAATTTTTTGTATTTTTGGTAGAGACAGGGTTTCACTGTGTTAGCCAGGATTGTCTTGATCTCCTAACTTCGTGATCCACCTGCCTCAGCCTCCCAAAGTGCTGGGATTACAGGCATGAGCCACCACGCCTAGCTGACTATTCCTATTTTATAGATGAGGAAACTGAGGCACAGAGACATTAGGTAAGTTGCCCAAGATCACACAGGGTCCAAGGCAGGATTCAAGTCCAGCTCTTTGGTCCCTGGAGCTTCACCACTTGGCTCCATTGCCTACCTCACAGGGTAGGGGTGAGAGGACACCTGTGAAGCCCTTAGCACAGTGTGTGGTACATAGTTAGTGCTCAGTAAATGTTAGTTCTTGTTAGTATTAGCAGTTGTGCAGGGGCCCTGAGGCAGGAATGGGCCATGGTCTTTTGAAAGCTATGTACCACATAGGGAAAGAGGTATGTGGTTGGTGAGGTGGCAGAACTGGATGATACTAGGCCTTTAAAGGTGAGGCTCTTGGGCTTGAGCTTAAGGTCAGTTGGAACCCCTCTTGGGTTTTTAGCAGGGATGTGACAAACTCAAATTTGGGGTTTGCCAGTCTTTAAATACCTCTCTGGCCGCGGGCAAGGAGTGAAGCCAAGAGACCCAGAGATGGCTCCCTTTGGTTACAGTGGCTCTCCCCAGACAGATCTGACCATCTACCCCTAGTTATCAGGCCAGGGTAGTGATACCTCCTGGTGTCTAGGCTGGCCACGTGGGCCAGTGCGCAAGAGACAAAAAAAGTCAGCTGTATGTCACCAGGCTGGTCTGGTGATGCTGGGAGGCTGGGAAGTGCCGGTTTGAAGGCAGGAACAAATTACTCTCCTGGAGACAAGGCCGGGCCAGTTCCTGCCGTGTTACATTATTAAATTTGTAATCTTCATTCTAATACTTTCCAGCAGTGAATAAGAACCAAATTTAAAATGCCGGCTTTACATTTCTGGAACGAAGCTCTTTGTCAAGAACTCTTGAAGCCCATAATCTCTCTCCAGAGGTAAATGTCTAAGTCTTTAAAAAATTAAAATAAAAAAATAAAGGAAAACCACTCTTTTGTTAAGGCTAAGTTTGAATGGTTGGTGACCTCAGCGCTGGCCAGGAATTGGGAGTGGGGTCCGAATGTCTCCAGCCCCAGAAAAGGCCCAGGCTGGGACAGGGTCTACAGATGTGACTCCTCAATCTGAGCCTTGCCGGGGAAGAAAGTAAGAGAAGCTTCATGCCTACCTCACAGATGTTGGTACATCTGTTGATTTCGGAAAGGGTTTGGTAAAAATTGGAGACCACAATCCCCAAAGGAATCACCCCGTATAAACCTCTTGTGAGTTTTCTCATGACCCATTTGGTGAATATCAGACCTGGCTGGTGGAAGAATTGGGTACTGTCTTGTTCCTGCCTTTATTTTTAGAGACAGGGGCTCACTCTGTCACCCAGGCTTCGAATGCACTGGCTCAGTCATGGCTCACTGAAGCTTCAAACTCTTGGGCTCAAGTAATCCTCCTGCTACAGCCTCCCAAAAAGCTAGGACTACAGGTACATGCCAGCCTGCCCAGCTAATTTTATTTTTTGTAGAGACAGGATCTCGCTATGTTGCCCAGGCTAGTCTTGAACTCTTGGGCTGAAGCAATCCTCTCACCTTGGCCTCCCAATACACTGGGATTACAAGCATGAGCCACCATGCCCAGCCTTTGTTTCTACCTTTAGACCTGGGCAAGGAGGGCCCTGATCTGGGGTCACCAGCATTACTGGAATGTTCTCTGACCCTCCTCCAGTCAGGCCTCTGGCTTCACTCTTGTTGAGTGAAGGGAATATTACCCACCGGGACTCTTCCTTCTAGGCCTGTTCTAGACATGGGGACCCTGAGATTCCCTGCCCAAATGGCCCTGAGTCAGCTTTCAGGGTCTGTCTCGACCCCTTCCCTGGCTTCATTCTCCTGAGGGTGGATGCATCCATCGGTAGTATCCTGAGTGTGGCCTTGAAGGTGCTGTTTGTGGAGGTGACAGCCAGCACAGAGGTGCAGAGTGAGCCCTCTGGGTATGGGAGCAGAAGGAGAAAGGGTGGGCCATGGCCTAGGGCTGGCTCCCTCCCCACTCCACATTCATCTGCGGCACTTGGAGGATTCTAAATTTGAACTGTCCTGGCCTTGAAGGTCATTATGAAGACATATTTGTCAGAATGAAAGGATAGAACATGTTTTATTTAATAGCCTGATTTATAACTTTTACATATTTAGAATAAGTATGAGGTCCTCCATTTGTTCTCCTGCCGTGGGCCCCATAATCTTGGAGGGGCCTTTGTGTCATCCTTAGAACTGACAGTGAGCACAGCCCAGGGTGGCCCTTCCCCTCATGGTCCCATAACGAGGGCCCTGGTCCAGACACAGCACTTAGATAGCATCCTTATACAAGTTAGAGGAAGGTACTTCTCTCCCTCCCTGCATCCTGGTGATAGATTTTAAAAGTGCTGCCTCCTCTAGGAGGATGAATCAGAACAACGTTCCCCTTTCTCCAGTGCCAGCAGGGTACACGGCTGGGCAAGGGAAAATAGGCTGTACCTCTGCTTGTGCCCCTTCTCAGTCAGGCATTTTTGTGCAGGGAGCACTCTGTCCGGGAGTTCACCTGACCCCACAGACCCGAACCAGACCTGAAGGGAAAGTGCTGAGACTGGTTTCCGGAGGTAGCCACCAGGTCATTTTACATTGTTAATGATCAGTCTCATTATGATAGTAATATTTATTGTTTCATATATGCCAGGCATTCTGAACACTTTACCTGGATTATCTTATTGAAACGTCAGACTGTGAGGGGTATACCGTTGTCATACCCCATGTGCAGATGAGGAAACCAAAGCTCAGAAAGGACAGGCCCATCTTTGTCCCAGGGCCATTCAATAATAAGTTCAGGCCAGGCACAGTGGCTCACGCCCCTAATCCCAGCACTTTGGGAGGCCAAGGTGGGTGGATCATCTAAGGTCAAGAGTTCGAGACCAGCCTGACCAACATGGAGAAACCCCATCTCTACTAAAAATACAAAGTTAGCTAGGCATGGTGGCACATGCCTATAGTCCCAGCTACTCAGGAGGCTGAGGCAGGAGAATCACTTGAATCCAGGAGGTGGAGGTTGCAGTAAGCCAAGATCACGCCACTGTACTGCAACCTGGGCAACAAGAGCGAAACTCCATCTCAAAATATATGTGTAATAATAAGTTCAAACACAGACCTGCCTGACACTCGAGTCTGTGAGCCTACCTGCTGCTTGGCACTGCGCTGGATCATATTTTATAGCATTCTTTTTGAAGCCAACAAATATTCAGTGGCCCACTCCAGTGTGCTGGGCACTGGAGTTATGGTGCTAAATAGGACCAGGACTTTCTCAGCCCAGGAGAAAAGACAAGCAGAGCAGATAATGGTGACTCCATTGAGCAGAGAGTGCTGAGTCCCACCTTGAAGGGTGAGAGGCTGACTACCAGGCTGGATGTGGGGAAGGTACCCCAGACCACTGGGGTCCTTGTGTGGTTAGGAAGAAGCTTCCTGGGGTTTATTTGTGTCTCAGGGGGACAAAGCAGGTGCATTAGGAAGTGGACACAGGGAAGAAATGGAGCTAGGAAAGGGGCCGGGTGGGACCAGGATCAGCTCCTTCTTGGAGATCCAAGTTATAGCATCATCGTGAGTCCTCTGGGGCCTCTGCTTAGAGGAGCAGGACTTAACATCCACCCCCTTCCACCATCCTTTTCAAAGTCGGAAAACTGATCAGGAGGAGGAGTCATTTGTACATTTTCAGGCAGGTCGAGTTGGAACTCAGGCCTCTGAGCCCTCCTCAGTCAGCCATGATCCAATCCCTTCTCAGGGCTCCTTCCACACCCAGGAGTGGGAGAGTCGCCATTTATGGTTTTAATTTTTAAAAACAGTATCATGCTTTCACGAGTTACAAATGCTTGTCCAGTTACACTAGCTGGCATTTCCTGAGCACGTGCCACATTCCAGATGCTGTGCTAGGATTTCACATATGTTACCTTATACAATCCTTGGAGCAAACCTCTAAGAAAGGTTCTGTCGCTATTCCCACTTTACGGATGAAGAAATTAGGTAATTCCCCCAAGGTTAGACAGCTAGCAAGTGGCAGAGCTGGTTTCCTTGAGTCTAACATCCTCGTAAAACTGTATATGCTGTGTGCACCCATGGTGGCAATTTTGGGAAAATGCAGAGAAAGCACACAAAAAGAAAATTAAAATGTCTCAAATTCTGTAATCCAAAAGTAGAATGCTTCGCCACTAGGGCTATTTCTCTCTAGGGGTGTGTGCGCGTGCGCGTGCACGCACACACCAGAACACATATTTAAACCAACGCAGGGTCATGCTGTAATACTAGTTTGTAAGCTGAAGCTACCATTTAAAAATCACCTTAAAAGGACCTTCACAGGCCGTTCTCCACAGGGACACTCTGATTTCTAGGATCAGGTCTAGAACTGCTTGCCACTCTTCTGTCAACAGACTTGGCAAGGCAGGCCTAGGGACAGCACGAGGCAGCTCACCCTAATAGCCATGGTTCATTTTTGTCCCTGCTTTCTGCTCCCGTTCTTATAGAAAATAAATAAATAAACTTGAAAACTGACAGACCTCCCCAGGATTTTATTCTATGCCTGGCCCTGCATTTAAATGCAAGAAGCAGAAGGCTTGTGAGCTATAAATAGCCCAGGCCTCTTCTGAACAGTGGCGGGGAAAATTTGTAGGTTCTGTCTCCTTCCAACCTGGTGACCTGGATTACTTCCTCCCTGCAGCGGCTGCTTTATTCGCTGCCTCCTCTGTCCATCCTTCATGGAGCAGAGCAAGTCCTCTCTGTAGATGTTTAGTGAGCACCTCCACTGGGTCAGGCCCTAGGTGCTGGGCGCAGGGACTTGAGTGAGACACTAGCATTGTCACAGCCTGGAGTGGCAGTGGGTAAACATAGACACAGACATTCGCAAGTGAGAATCTTTTCTGTTGTGGGACCCCAAAGAGGGGTCCCCAGCTCTGGGAATCAGGGGAGGCTTCCTGGAAGAGAGGATGCTGGAGTTGAAAAGTGGAAGGAGGGTAGAGGAGCCTGGGGAGGAGGGGTCTATGGGGCCACGGGTATCATGCTTGGCGCAGTAACTGGCCAGAGCATGCCTTCATTATTATTAGGCAAATCCTATGTTTTTTAAGAGTGTGTCCTGAGTTCCTTTAGTGGCTTCTGCAATCCAGTGATCTTGGGTACGAAGGACACTCAGCATTTTGCTAGTCTGTGACTCTCAACCTGCTCTGCATGTGCCTTTCGTCAGCAGCCAGGATCCTGATCCCCAACCCAGACCACTGAATTAAAAATCGGGTGTGCAGCCTGGACTCTGTTGCTTCACAAGCTCCCAGGCGATTCTGATATTCAACCACATTTGGGATTCTCTGTGCTGATCCAGTGTCCATCTGGGGACCACAGCTCAGTTCCCATCCCAGTCTCCCTGCTAGGTAGGAGTTGATTCTCTCTTGGGTGCGTCTAGCAACAGGAAAGAGAGCTCACAATCTCCCAGGGGCTCCCCATTCCATTGACAGGCAGCTTGACTGTGGAAAATCTTTCTTCCCCCTGGGCCCATTAATCTTCACATGTTGGGCTGGGCACAGTGGCTCATCTCATGCCTGTAATCCCAGCACTTTGGGAAGCTGAGGTGGCAGGAGGATTACTTGAGGCCAGGAGTTCCAGCCCAGGCTGGGCAACATAGCAAGACCCCCATCTCTGTAATAAATAAAAATCAGCCAGATGTGGTGGCGTGTGCTTATAGTCCTAGCTGCTCAGGAAGCTGAGGTATGAGGAATGCTGAGCCCAGGAGTTTAAGGTTACAGTGAGCTGCAGTTGTGTCATAGTACTCCAACCTAGACAACAGCAAAGCCCTATCTCTAAAAAAAATAAATTCTCATACTGTGATGACGGGCGGATCATGAGGTCAGGAGATCGAGACCATCCTGGCTAACATGGTAAAACACTGTCTCTACTAAAAATACAAAAAATTAGCCCGGCTTGGTGGCGGGCGCCTGTGGTCCCAGCTACTCGGGAGGTCGAGGCAGGAGAATGGTGTGAACCCGAGAGGCGGAGCTTGCAATAAGCAAAGATCACCCCCCAACACCCAGCCCGGGCCAAAGCAGCAAACCCCCATCAAAAAAAAAAAAAAAAAAGAGAGACATTATCATACTGTAATGATACTGGTAAGTAACATTTGTACAGACCTTTGTTGTATACAAAATACTCTCTTGATTTGGGAGGCAAAAAATATATAGATTTTAAATTCAGAGAGACCTGGGTTTAAACCACCGTCTCCCTTTTTTTCTTCTACCTTGTTAGCTGTGTCTCTAAACAAATGACATAACCTCGCTGTGTCTCGGTGTCCTTATTTGTAAATAGAGATAATAACAGTGCTTACCCCTCAGGTTATTGGAAGGATTGCGTGACGTGTCACGCTTATGACATTAGGTGTGGTTGGGCGCAGTGCAGCCGTAAGGCATTCACTTCATAGTAATTTATTATTATTACTGTTCTGTAAGGCATTTGCATGATAAATTCAACATCCAAGACAGTTTTATTGAGTGCTTAATACATGCCCAGCCCTGCTTCAGTTGATGGGGTACATTGTGAAAAAGATATTACTAAATGGCAGTCATTGTTATCAGCATCATCAGCATCATTTTTTTAAGTGGGTAGTAAAATCACCCACTTAAAAAATTATTTTTAGAGTCAGGGTCTTTCTCTGTCACCCAGACTACAGTGCAGTGGTGTGATCATAGCTCACTGCAGCCTTGAATTCCTGGGCTCAAACCTCAGCCTCCCAAGAAGCTTGTACAACAGGCACAAGCCACCTCAACTGACTAATTTTCAAATTTTTTTTAAAGACAGGGTCTCTTTATGTTACCCAGGCTGGTCTCGAACTCCTGGGCTGAAATGATCCTCTGCTTTGGCCTCCCAAACTGCTGGGATTATGGGTATGGACCACTGTATCCGCCTCCTGTCTCCTCTTCGTGGTCAACTTCATTTATCAAGCAAATCTAATTTCTAATAGCCTCTGACAGTGGAAAAACTGAAGGTGGGAGTCAGGAGAGCAAGTTCTAGCCCAGCACTGCCCAATGGACATTTCTGCAATGATGGAAATGTTCTGTGCCTGCGCTGTGCAATACTGTAGCCGCTAGTCACAGGTGGCTACTCAGCACTTGATGTGTGCAACTGAGGACTGAATTCTTAATTGTTTTTTAAAGTTTAAAGTTTAAGTGTTCACACGTGGCTAATGGCTACTCCAGATGTGCTGAGCTGTGAGACCTTGAGCAAGTTTCTTCCCCTGTCTGGGAAGATGAAGAAATGCCACTGGAGAAGCCAGAAGAGAATGTTTGGAATAGAGACTGAGGTCTGGAGCCAGCTAGATCTGTGGTTAATTTCAGTTCTGCCAGATACCACCTCTGTGACCCTGGGCAAGTTACTTAAACTTTCTGTGTCTCAGTTTCCTAGTTTGTAAAGGGATCCTAATTATAATCACCTCACAGAACTAAAACAAGGTTTAAATGAGATATGATTCTACAAGTGCCTTATTCCCGATAGGCTCTTGACAAATTGTGTGGAAGTGGTTTTAGCTGGTATTGCAGACACTCGTGTTCCCCTGTTGCATCTTTGGAAAATTCTGAAAATTCTTGTTTTTGCTATAAATGCTTACAAAATGCTTACTTTTAGGGCTGGAGTTTATAACCTTGAACCTCTTGAAATTATGTTCAAGTTGTATCATTGTGCATCTCTATTTTTTTTTTTTCCTGGAGAAAACCAAAACTTTTCTCTGGGGAAAAGCAGCTCCCAGCAGATTTTCAAAGGACTCCAAAAGATTTAGGAACTCTGGGAGGGAAGAAACTGGTGTTCATGGTGCATGTGGAACAGGAGAGGGTGTGATTAGCGAACCAGTGGACTTTGGCACCAGATGGCCAGTGTTCCTGTCCCAGCCCTGCCACCTCCAGGCTGCGTAAACTTTGTTGAACCTCAGCTTCCCTATCTGTAAAATGGGTATGATACAGGACATATTTCACAGATTGTTGTGGGGATTAGGTAAACAAATCCGTGTTAATTGAGTAGCATGGCACCTGTCACCCGTGCCCAATGGATGCTAGCTACTTTTATCATCACATCGTCATTGTCATTATCATCATCGCCACCATCTCTTCCATCCATTATATGCCAGCTTGGTGTGAGGTGTGTCAGTTTTTCAGTCTGCCCTCTCCTCCTGCCCCATCATCTCAAACCTCATCTCACACCACTCCCCCTTGCTCTGTCTGCTAGAGCCACTGTTGTCTCCTTCGAACGTACCAGACATGCCTGCCACGGGCCTTTATGTTTCTGTTGCCTGTTTTGGGAATGCTTTCTGTGATCACTCTGTTTCAGAGAGAAGCACTCATCCCTGCCCTCATTGCCTTCTAGTATCCTCTCTATCTTTCTGTATTTGTCTGACTTGATGTTTGCTTGCCTCTCCTAGCATGGAGATTCAGGAGGACAGTTCGTTTTTCCTTATTTTGTTTCCTGCTCTAGGTCCAGTGCCTAGAACAGTGCTGGACATCTAGAAAGTGCTCAAAAAATTACTTTGTGAGTGAATGAGTGAATGAATGAATGAATCTCATCTAGTCTGAGACAGGCTTCTGTAGGGCTCTCAAGCTTCCCATGATGTCTCTTGTGTAATATTTTCAATCAACAAATAATCTCTGAACCCTCCTTTCTGCCAAGTTAGGCCTTAGGTTCCAGGGATAGAAAGATGAGTGAGAACATCCCAGTTCTTGAGGAGTGCACAGGCACGTGGGGTGACCATGGTACAGTTCTCTTCTAAGCACTTAGACTATAGTTGTAACTGCAGAATTATGCTGCCGTCCTGTTTGCTGTCTGTCTTCCACCCTAGACTAGAAGAGCTCAGTGGGTGAGGACCCCCATTCTGTCTTGTTCAATGCTGCGTTCTCGGCACTAGTATGAAGGCTGGCACATATATGTAAATGGGGTGTATGAACGAACAAATACAGGGTGCAGCAGGATAGGGACTAGCAGAGAGGTCTGTGGGTGTACCAAGGAGGGGCGACTGGCCCTGCCTGGGGAAGGATAGGATGGGGCTGTGAGAGATTCACACGGGAGGTGAGGAACCTTCTGTCCCTTGCCTCGACTCTCACTTGGCCAACCATGGAGCAGTTTGGGAATGAGGGTGGGGTGTGGTTCCCCTCCCACAGAGGCTGGGTGGCCCTTCCATATTTCAGCTTCTGCCTGAGCTGCTGTCCTTGGAGTTAAAAATAGGGAAGGATGGGAGCACAAGGACATGCTGTCCTCTGCCACTGAGCAGGGATTCTGCTACCTCTTCTCAAAGGGGGCTGTAGGGCGGCAGGTTTGAGAAGCCAGAAGCTTAAAGAATTATCCCTTCCTGCCCCCTTGAGGACAGGCACAGACTTCTCTTTCCCCAGTCTGGCATGACTGTGAATGAGCTGTATGGAATGTCACAGCTGGAAGGGCTCTCTGGGGTAGGCGGACATCTGGCAGGAAGCCCATCACCCTCCAGGCCTGGGATCTTGGCAGACAACACCAATCAATCAAGGCCCCCTTTCCTGGGACCATGGCAGGCATCACCAATCAATCATGGCATCTTTTTCTGCCAAGTCCAGGCACAGTCTAAGAATTCTTAGCACAGGGTATTTCAGGCAACAGCTAGCAGAGTTGGCAAAAAAAAAAAAAAAAAGAAAAAAAGAAAACCTATTTATCATCCCCATTCTAGTCCACTCCTCTCATGGTGGGAAAACTGAAGCTCGAGAGAGGAGCAGAAAGTTGTCTGATGTCACACCGGAAGTCAGTAGTGGAGCTGGGACGAGACCCAGGAGTTCTGACTCCCTGCCAAGGCTTTTTCTTCTTCTATCCCCTGTTGCATCCTCTTTTCCACAGGAACTAAGGTTTGCAGGTTTGTGTATGCAAAAGAATGGCTTTTAGGCTAGGCGTGGTAGGTAGTTCATGCTTGTAATCTCAGCTCTTTGGAAGGCCAGGGCAGGAGGATCCCTTGAGCCCAGGAGTTGGAGACCAGCTTGGGCAATGTGGCGAGACCCTGTCTCTACAAAAAATAATTAGCCAGGCATTGTGGTGTACACCTGTAGTACCGGCTGAGGTGGGAGGATCACTTGAGCCTGGAAAGGCAAGGCTGCAGTGAGCTGTGATTGTGCCACTGCACTCCAGCCTGGGTAACAGCCTGTCTCTTAAAAAAGAAAAAAGAAAAAAAAGATGAAGAAGAATGGCTTTTAACCCAGGGACTGCAGGCTTCCAAACTTTATGCAACATACAGTGTGTATGTGCTGGCAGGTCCTTGTCTAAGAGACAGTAACTTTTATCCACTTTCAAGAGACTCCTTGAACAATGAAGAAGGCAAAGAAATCAGAAAAGAGTGAATGGAATGGGCTGGAATCTTGCTACTCAATGTGTGGGCCAAAGATCAGCAGCATTGACCTCACCTAAGAGTTGTGAGAAATGCTGAATCTCAGGCCTCACCTGACACCTGCTGAATTAGAATCTGCATTTTAACAAGATTCCTGTGTGATCCATTTGCACATTGAAGTTGAGAAACCATGAGCTGGAATTCCTTCAGCCTTTGGTGTCCGTGTGGAGGACCTGCTTTGTGCCAGCCAGTGTCCCTGCCCTCATTTGAGAGAGAGAAAAGCAACCAACGGAGGTGTCTTAGCCAAGGTGGGACCCAGCTGCTGTGCAGCTCTGCTGAGGCCAAATCAAGGAAGAGTTTGTTTAAACTGCTTCAAGATAAAGGGTAGCGCTGCTCATCCAAGGAGTAGGAGACCCAGCGTGCATTAAGCACGTATGTGGGAGGTTCTTGGGAAACCTTAGTGGACACCAGGTTAGCTGCTATCCTGGAGAGAGATGGATTTTAAGTAGTTGTGGGACGTGGATGAGCCAAGCTGGAGCAACAGGGGATGTGCTGCCTAAGCCCAACATCACTACAGCCTCGGTGCTGAGAACAGCTAGTCCAAGGTGGGTTTGCTCTGGTGAGTGCTGGTGCCAGGTGGTTTCAGGTGGTCTTAATTGAGCCTTGCTAGCTCTAGGTCGTGCAGGTTCTGGAGGAAGTTGGCCATGTGTTGATTGAGGAAGGTGGTGGTGGGGAGCCTGAGGCTTGCCCTGGTGGGACTGGGAGGAGGGAATTCCCTCATATCCAACCCCACCCCATCCCCTACATCCCTGCTCCCCATGTATCCACTGCTTGTTTTCATCTGTGGGCCTTTGTGGGGATACATGTTCACATGTGTTATCTGAAGATGACATCTGAGGGGCCAGACTGTATGGCTTGGCCTTCTCTGGCCTTTGCAGCAGGGTTTCCACACTGCTTCTGGCTCAGGGGGAGCCTCCTTGCTGTACTGTGGGCTCCTTGACCCTCTTGGGGTCAGTGTAGAATAGGGGTTAACAGCCTGGCCTGGGAGATGAGATGAAGTGGAAGGAGATGTATATAAGCTTTATTGAGATATAATTCACATACCATACAGTTTACTAGTTTAAAGTGAACAATTCAGTGGGTTTTAATGTTTAATATATTCACAGAATTGTGCAACCATCACCACAGTCAATTGTAGAATATTATTGTCACCCCTGTACTCGTGAGCAGTATCACATCCCATTTGCCCCTCCCTCTGGTCCTTGGCAACCACTAGTCTGCTTTCTAGTTCTATGGACTTACCTATCTTGGACATTTCAAATAAGTAGAGCCATAGAAGAGATGGTCTTTTATGACCAGCTTCTTTTGCTTGCATAATGTCAAGGTTCATATATGTTGAAGCATGTATAGGTAATGCATTTTTTTTTTTTTTTTTTTTTGAGACAGAGTCTCCCTGTCACCCAGGCTGGAATGCAGTGGCGCCATCTCAGCTCACTGCAACCTCAGCCTCTTGGGTTCAAGTGATTCTCCTGCCTCAGCCTCCTGAGTAGCTAGGATTACAGACACATAGTACCACAGCCCAGATAATTTTTGTATTTTTAGTAGAGACAATGTTTCATCATATTGGTCAGGCTGGTCTCAAACTCCCGACCTCAGGTGATCCTTTCACCTTGGCATCTCAAAGTGCTGGGATTACTGGCATGAGCCACCATGCCCAGCCCAGTACTGCATGCTTTTTATGGGTGAATAGTACTTTATTGCATGGATATACCACAATTTGTTCATTCATCCATGGATGGACATTCAGGCTGTGTCCACTTTTTGACTGTCACGGTTAATGCTACTGTGAACACTTGTGTTCAGCTTTGTTTGGATGGATCAGATTTGTTTTGCATTCCTCCTCTCCAACCTTTACTTGCTGTGGGACCTTGGGCATACTGCTTCAGTTCTCAGAGCCTCAGTTTTCTGAGAGTTTCTGAGAATCAGGGACACTACTGTCTATCTTAGAGTATATGTTTATAATAGTAGCTGCAGTTTACTGAGTGCTGCATGTATCTTACTGTGACAGTCATTGTGCATATGTTATGTCATTGAGTTCAGTCCCACAAGGGGTATGAGACATTTATTTCACAGTTAACATGGATCTGTGCTATCATGGGCT
This sequence comes from Theropithecus gelada, assembly GCF_003255815.1. NCBI lineage: Eukaryota > Metazoa > Chordata > Mammalia > Primates > Cercopithecidae > Theropithecus > Theropithecus gelada. Next base: position 57,867,811 of record NC_037678.1, read on the forward strand.
AAGATGCTACCTTGTTGGAACAAACCATTTGGTGCCTTGAGGAGTTTTCTTTCCAGTGTGCGTGGGGAGGAGGGAGCTTCCCTGCCTCCCCTACACGTTTGGCATTGTCTTTCTGTTAGAGGCCATATTTCTTTCACTTCCTTTTCTTTTAAAAGTTTTGAAATACACATAGAGAAAAGTGCAGCAGCTGGAAGAACTCCCTCATGGTTCCATCACTGCTCTGCCATGAGAACAGCTTGTCCCAGGTAGGGCTGGCCCCTTCACCCTGGGTCCCAGAAGAGTTCGTGGGATAGAGCCATAGCTAACTCATAAAGTATGTTAAGTATGGCTGGGCATGGTGGCTCATGCCTGTAATCCCAGCACTTTGGGAGGCTGAGGCAGGCAGATCATTTGAAGTTAGGAGTTTGAGACCAACCTGGCCAATATGGTGAAACCCCATCTCTACTAAAAATACAAAAAGGGAAAAAAAATTAGCCAGGCATAGTGGTGCATGCATGTAACCCCAGCTACTTGGGAGGTTGAGGCAGGAGAATCACTGAACCTGGTAGACAGAGGTTGCAGTGAGCCAAGGTTGCACCACTGTACTCCAGTATACGCCACAGAGCAAAAGTCCATCTCCAAAGAGAAAAAAAGTATGTTAAGTATGAACAAGAACTTTGTTCTGTAAACCGCTGAAATTTGGGGGTAACTTGTTATTGCAGCATAACCTAGTAAGAGCTTACTAATGCATTTAATCCTTACAACAATAGATGGAGTGGGTTCTATTATTTTTCCTGTTTTGCAGGGGAACTTAGGCTCAGATTGGTTCAGTAACTTTCTTTAGTTTACTCAGAAAGTGGCAGAGGCACGCTTCAGGTCCCAAACTCAGTTTTTCTGGCTTCAGAGCCTGTTCTCCTAAGAAGACGGAAGTACGTGGGCTGTATTTGGTGAATGATGAGTAATTCCGTGTGGATAGAACACCTGGTATATGCATCATGGCAGACTTGTAGTATAGGTTTGGGGCAAATCCTGGAAGTCTTGAATGCTGTGTGGATTGTGTAGCTTCCCAGTGCCATATGGGGCCATAGACTCTACCTTTTGCCCACAACCCAGTTCCTTCCAAGGCTTGTTTAGCTTGTCCCAAATGCTGATGGAAATAGCTTCCTGAGGAAAAACAGCTTTTTGTGGGGCTGTGAATTGTCTTCCTTCCGATGATCGCGGAAATGCCTCTTCTTTAGAAAGTCTTTCCACGTTGGCTTGAGGAGAGTAAATGACTTTCCCCTGACCACCCCTGCTCAGCACAGGACTCCCCCACCCCAAATGCATTTACTCTGCTTCCGGAACTTCTTGTCTTCAGTTTTCATTTAGTTCCACATTTTCCCCTTCACTCTGTCTACGTGTTTTTATTTGTCAGTATAACCTTCAGTTGTACTGGAAAGCAGTGCTTCCATGTACAATGAAATCTTCCGATTTTATTTGCAATCAAGTATAATTCAGCATTGAGTCAATTCTGCTTACAACCCACACCGTGCCTCTAACTCCAGTGCTGCATTAATTACCCTTCTCCTCAGCTCCCATAATATTCTGTGTATATCTCTGCCCTTACATTATGCTACCTTGTAATTATTGCACAATTTCCCCTTTTCTTGCCTATCTCTTCTGGTAGACTGGGAGTTTCAGCAAGGTCTGGGTTTAATTCATCTATGTTATAAGTCTACAGCACAGGATCTGGCCCTGAATAGGCAATTAGTAAAGAGTTTGTTGAATGATAATTACTTATCTGTTTCATGTCCCCTCCCCACTGTAAGTTCCTTAAGGTCAAAGACTGTATCTCATTCAAATCCCCAGAGCCAAGAACAGCATGGCATAGGAAATGAGCTCAATAAATGTATATTTTGTTGGATAAATGAGAGTAACATTTCCTTCCAGGGGCATAACTCTTTAGAGTTACAAAGCACATTCCGTATTTGTTACCCAGCTGATTCTCACAAAATCTTTCCTCTCCCTCTCTAGGGTTCTCAAATCCTTATCATGTGCCTTTTGCCTCTCTTGCTTTCACTCATTTCATCTCTGTGTCTTTATGATCTCTCCCTCTTTCCTCTTCAGATCCTCTTGGGAAAAGGTCTGAGGCACTCATCCCTCCCTCCAGTGTAGAGCAGCCTAAAGGGCAAAAATTGCACTCTGGTCTGCGTTGAACCAGGATCACATCCCACATGCCAGCTTTGTAATTATGGGCAGGTTCATTAACCCCTGAGCTTCAGCTTTCCCTTCTGAAAATGAACACAATACTTACTTCACTGGTGGTTGTGAAGATTACATGAAATGATGAATGGTAAGCACCTCTCATAGGCTCTGGTTCAACTCGATAAATGGAAGTTCCTGTCTTTATGTGGAAAGGTGATTCTTTGAGGGTGGGATTTCAGGCATCAGCAAGCCAGTGGGAAGGAATTGTAGTTTAAAAACAACCACAGGATAGGGATGCTTCGTAGTTCTAAAATCTCCCTTGTGAGCCCCACCTTCGCCCTAGGCAGGCCCAGTCCTCTCTGTTCAGTCAGCACCACGGACAGTTCCTGCACGCACTGGTTCTTTGCTGTGGACTTAATTGCATTTTAGAGGCCTTCAGTTGCAAGTCACAACTTTATATACCACCAAGGAAGCTAAAACATGTCAGAATTTAACTCTGACATGCCATTGGTTGCCATTCACATCTTGTCTTAGAATCGATGAAATAACGAGTTTACTAGAGGTGGTATCAGTGAGCAGTTGACCATTGACCTTTAGAGAGGTTAATAATAATAGCCAGCATTTATTGAATGCCAACCGTATTCCAGGCCTTTCCCCCTCCTTCCTCTCCTGTTCTGGGTGCTGTTTGCCCTTTATACACATTCTTGTAACAAAGATTACATTTGGGGAATATAAATGTGAGCCAGATATACAGTAAATCAACAGTCTTTCCACCATCGTTTTCCTCAAAACATTCCAATTTTTAGCCTCACTTCTTCAGAACATTGCTTCCTGCTGAATGAGAGTCTAACGTGTTAACCTTTCCAGTCCACACCGTGGTTAACCCACCTAAAAGGCATTTCAAATGCATATCCTGTAACCCAGCAGTTGCACTCCTAGGTATGTGCCCTGAAGAACTGCACAGAAATGGTCACCAAAAGACACATACAAGAATGTTTTGGCAGAGCTATTTGTAATATTCCATTACTGGAGGTTACCCACCCGGATGCTCATCAGCAATAGAATGAATGAAAATCGTTTTGATATATTCACACAATGTACTACAATAAGTCATGTGAATGAATGAACTACAATGAAACAATCAACATGGATGAACCCCACAAATGTCGTGTTGGGTAAAAGAAGCCAGATGCTAAAGAATATACACTAGGTGATTTTATGTAGTGAAAACTGCAAAATAGGCAAAACCAGTCTGTGCTGTTAGAAGTTAGGATAATGCTACTTTTGGTGGAAAGTAACTGGAAGTGGCATGTGGGCCTTCTGTAGGGCACTGGTAATGTTTTGCTTCTTGATCTGGGTGCTGGTTCCATAGAACTTTGTAATGGTCATCAAGGTATACACTTACAACTGTGTGATATATAATTGTGCAGTTTTCTTTATGTGTATTGTCCTGCAACAAACAGTTGTTTTAAAAAGCACCTTTCTCCAGAAGAGAAGAAGAAAATGCTGAGACTTTTGTATGCAGGATGATGGGTAAGAAATTGAAGGGGCAGCTGGTCACATGGAAGATTTGGAATTATTCAGCATGAATAGAATGTAGAGAACACTAGGGAAAAGGGAAAAATTGAGGCTGGAAATGTAAATTGGGACCATGTCAGAAAGACAGTGTGTGTTAAATTGGAATTTATTCTGCAAGCAATGGGGTGCCACTGAAGGATTTTAATCACAGGGATGGTGTGTTCACGATTGAGGTTTGGGAAGCTCAGGCGGGCCGCTGAGTAGAGAAGAAACTGGCCAAAGAGGACACTCTGGTGGTGTGGACACCAGTTAGCATAGAGGAGGAAACTGAGCCACAGAGAGGTTGAGTAACTTTATCAATATCACACAACTAGTAGAGTGACTGGGTCCAGGTTTACAACCCAGGCATTCAGGCTCCATTGTCTATGCTTTTAACCATTAGGCCATGCTGCCTCCTGAAGATGCTCTAGAAATAGTGAAAGGCTGTCAACTGAAAAGGAGTAGAGAGGTTAGCAGTTAGGAGACCTGAATTTTTTTTCCTGAAACAGGGTCTCTGTCACCCAGACTGGAGTGCAGCAACATGATCATAGCTCACTGCAGCCTCAAACTCCTGGGCTCAAGCAATCCTCCCACCACAGCCTCCTGAGTAGCTGGGACTACAGTGTGGGCTAGTAATTTTTAAATTTTTTGTACAGGCAGGGTCTCACTGTATTGCCCAGGCTGGTCTTGAACTCCTGGGCTCAAGCAATCCTCCCATCTTGGCCTCTCAAAGTGTTGGGATTGCAATCATGAGCCACTGTCCCTAGCCTGAATTATAATATCAACATGGCCTTTGACTCCTGCCCTTCTTTGGGCCTCAGTTGCCCTCTGTACAATAAAGGTATTGATCTGGGTGATCCCTAAGTTCCCTCCAGATGAAACCGTCTCTTATTTTAAGGAAGGGCAGCTTCCTATAGCTCCAGGGAGAAGAAGGGGAAGGTTAGGGCCCTCACAGAAGTAATCAGCATTGTGCTTCCTCCTCCCATCCTTGGAGACACAACCAGAGGCAACATCAGTGCCGTGGAGGCCTGAGTACCTGCAGATGGTTCTCAGCCCTTAATTTTCAGATGGACTTCAAGACCTGGACAAGGGAGGCATATGAGGCCCAAGTCACTGGGAATAACTAGGCCAGGGAGAGGTTGACCATGGAGGAAGAAGAGGCAGCAGCCTCCAGGTATTTATCTCAGAGAGACAGGAAGAGTAGTTGCTGTGGGAAGGGGAAGCAGTGAGCCAGGGACCGTGGTGCCTTTTGCATCTTGGTTTAAAATAGCCAGTCACCCAGAGCTCTTGTGTCTGGGGGAACTTCACAGGCTGCTCTGTGGACTCGGAGTGGACACACACTGACCAGGATGTGGTTAGTGATTTTAGAGCCTGGGGACCTGGAACAGGTCATGGAGCCTCTCTCGGCTTGGGGCTTCTCATCTGGAAGTCAAAGCTGATAATGTCCATCTTCAATAAAATGTCAGAGTGGGGACTGGTTGAGTTCTCTCCTTCTCCCTTCCCCCACCACATCCCTGAGGTCTCATGGTTAAGAGTATATGATGAGCTGTTTTCACACAGACCTGGTTTCAAGCCTAGCTCTGTCTTACCTGGTATAACCTTGGACAAGTTGCTGAACTGCTCTGAGCCTGTTTCCTTGTTGTAAAATTAGGATAATAATACTTGTCTTTCAGAGTTATGGTGGGGTTAAATTATATATGTATATATAATTTTTACACGGTACAGGGTAAATGCTAAAAACAATAAAATCTGTTTTCATAATTTATCATCGTTTTATTATCCTGTTCTTTATGAATACTTACTTTTGGGAGAACGTACATTAGACACATTCATATTCAAGTATAAACAGCAGAGTGAGATCTACTTGTTTTCTTTACCAGAGAGAATTTACATTTTTCTTGGGGACACATCCTAAAGCCAATTCAATTTAACAGACTTTCAGTGGGGATGGGCAGTGTGGGCGCTATCCCTGGTGCTGAATGGAAGTAAATGACGAATGAGCTCATGCTGTAAACACAGACATCAACTAGGTGGATGAGAACTGTGTTTCAAGGTGCCGTGGAATAGTTACCCCAAGAGAAGTGAAGATTAAAATGCCCCTAGGACTCAAGGAGTCTGATGAGAGATGTCTTTGTGGAAGACATGGCGTTAGAGTTCTGGTGTGGAGCTTGATGAGTTTACTTTAGGGTGCATTTAAAACATGGTTTTGGAGCCAGAATAGCCTGGGGTTGAAGTCCAGCTCCACCATTAGTACTCGTGCATGTCCTTGGGAAAGTTACTTAACCTTCTCGATCCTCATTTTCTTTCTCTGTAGAGGGAGACAGCAGCTATCTCATGGTTTATTGTGAGAATTAAGTGGGATGATACCTTTGTAAAACACTTGGCATGGCATCTAGCAAAATGGTAATAACCATATTAATAATAGTCAACTTTGTTGAGGGCTGACCGTGTGTCCCAGCCTACCTAGGCCATCCTGAGGGTTAAATGTTAGGTTAAATGTTATTACATTTTTACATTGCTTGCTTGTTAACATTTAGTGCTCACATAGCTCTGAGATTCTGGTGCTTTTATCCCTATTATACAATGAAGAAACTGAAGTACAGAGTGCCTGATAAATTATAGGTGTTATTTAAGGCTAAACTATGGAGGATGGTTAGAAATTTGATAGGAAGATGAAGAAGGGAGGAAAGGAAAGGAGTGAGAACCAGGATGGGGAAGTTATTGAGGATGTACAGTATTTCTCAGGATGGAGCACTGAGGTGTCTGGCTGGGTTAGGATATGGAGACTGGGAGGGAGACCAGTAGCTGATGGGGAGGGAGTCAGAAAATGGAGAGTCTTGGGTGCCTGGATGCAAAAACTAAACCTAATTCAGCAGGCAGTGAAGAAACATTCTAAGGTATTTGTTTTGGTTTTGGTTTTTGGGTTTTTGTTTTGTTTTCTTTTTTGTTTTTTTGAGATAGGATTTCACTCTGTCGCCCAGGCTGGAGTGCAACCAGCCTCAACCTCCCAAGCTCAAGCAATCCTCCTACCTCTGCTACAGGTGCCCACCACCATGCCTGGCTAATTTTTGTGGGGTTTTTTTGTAGAGGTGGAGTTTCACTATGTTGTCCAGACTGGTCTGAAACTCCTGGGCTCAAGTGATCCACCTGCCTGGGTTTCCCAAAGTGCTGGGATTACAGGCATGAGCCACCGTGCCTGGCTAAGGTTTTAAAACTGTGATTTATTTATGAATTTGTTTGTATTTACCTTCATTTGCATTATAGAATTAATACATTAATTATAAAAATTTAAATGACATAGAAGCATACAAAAGAGAAATAAATTTCCTTCCCAATGTTCTGGTTGGGTGTAAATGGGTACAAGTACAGTAATGATGCGGGAGCCCACCTATGTGAAGATTTTTGAACTTTGACTGGCTTAGGGTGCCAGGCTGTCTAAGGTCAGGTGTCCCCAAACCTGACCCTGAGACGAGATCCACGTTCTGCCTGCTTTTATTCTGGCCATGCTGGCAGCTGATTAGATGATGCCCACCCAGATTGAGGGCGGGTCTGCCTTTCCCAGTCCACTGACTCAAATGTTAATCTCATTTGGCACCACAGGATGATGCCCACCCAGATTGAGGGCGGGTCTGCCTTTCCCAGTCCACTGACTCAGATGTTAATCTCATTTGGCACCATCTTCACAGACCCACCCAGGAGTGATACTTTGTATCCTCAACCCAATCAAGTTGACACTCACTATTAATGATCACAGTGACATTTGGAAGTGAGGAAGAGCAGAACAAAGGGAACACATCTCAGCCACCTGAGATGGATGGATCTTGGTGGGGGTAGTTGGGAAAGCATTGGGACAGTCACTTTGGGGACCATGGCCCAGTTAGCAAGAGAGGACCCACAGAAGGGGTAGGTGGCGGAGGTTGGACAGTGGACATTGCTGTGGTTGGGTCCAGTCATGGTCTCCAGTTTGGGGAAGGTGGTGTGTCAAGGGAAAAATGCATTTACAAGGGCATCAGCAAGACAGTTGGCAAGGGCAGGTGTGGGGACATTGGAAGGTCTTTCTTCCTCTGCAGTGGTTGGGCTTTCTATGTTCGGCACCTACTTTGTGCCCGGCACTGTGGGAAATGTCTGTCATGTAACCCTCTCAACAGCTCCATGGGGAAGATGCTGTCCAACTTGCCCGAGGTCTCCATACCTGGGCCTTCTGACTGCACAACCATGCTCACCTGTGTGGGGAGCCAGGGCTGCTGTGAGGCAGATCCTAGGGGCCTAGTTGGGAACTGCTTTCAGGGCTGTAGGGTGCCACACAGATGCAAGGCACAGCTCTGGGGAACTGAGTTGTTTGTCATGCTCTTTTCCTCCCTCTTCCGGGAGAAATGTGTCAGACCCAGGTAGGTGGAGGTGGAACCAGGGTGGGGGGACCCGAACAAGGCTCAGCAGAGGGAGGGAGCCGGGGCAGGTGTGTGTTGCCTGCCTGCAGGGTGCCCAGTCATGGGTCTGTATCCCTAGTGTGGGGCTGGGGGGTGTTTGTTCCTGCACATCTGACAGGGACATATGTACAGTGCTCTGTGTGTGTGTGTGTGTGTGTGTGTGTGTGTGTGTACAGGGATGTCTCTGTCTGAGTCTGTGTTTCTGAATGTGCATGTGAGTGGTTCTGTCTTTCTCTGTGTCACTGTACCTGCTATATACAGAAAAATACAGAAACAGTGGAGATGGAGGATGGAGGGAGGCTGCAGATGCAAGCTAGGGAAAGAACAGATGATGGAATGGAGTAGAAACACCGATATAAGGGCACACACGCTCTCCCACGTGTTCAGAAACACCCAGGGAGGATGTGTATATACCTACCCACTTAGCCTCAAACACATAGAGTGACAGGCATGTGGAGACCCCTGGGAACACACTCAGACCTGCATTAACACACTGTCTTTGCATGCATCTTCCTGTGTGTGTGTATATGTGTGTGTGTGTGTGTGTGTGTGTGTTGCTGTGTGTTTTTCTGAATGTGGGTGTCTGTGTGTCTCAATAACACAGACACGTGTGGGAGACAGAAATATGAGGCTACACGTTCTGAGAAACACAGAGTGTTTGTATCTACGCATGCATGTGTGTGTGTACATGTGCGTGTGATTCTTAGAGTCAGGGAGGAAGGAGAGACCATCCTGGAGCTGGGAGGAGGAGGGAGGCCAGGAGAAGGCCAGCGAGAGGTGTCCTGGCCTTGCCCTGCTCCTGGTATGCAGGCCCAGCTCTCCTGTCCTCTGGTAGGAGCAGGATGACTGGGTGTGACTGGGGCTGCTTTTCCCCAGTGGGCCAATCAGCAAGCACTGAAGGATCCCCTTGGGTATAAGCCCACATCTGGACTCTGTGGGACCATGAAAAAGATCCCACTAATGATCTACCCCACCTCTAACAAGCCCACGGTCCCTTGAATCACTAGGCCATGGAGCAGGGAGCAGAGACGCTCCCGGGGCTGTGTCCTGGCTCCCCGCCTTACTAGCTCTACAGGCGTGGACAAGTCCTGACCTCTCTGTACCTCCAGTTTTGGACACTGGATGGGGGTGAACAGCAGCATCCACCTTTTGGCTGGTTGTGAGGATTAAGGCTGCTCTCAAGGCAGACATTGGTCCATCCCACAGTTATTAGTTGAGCTCTACAATGGTCTAGACCCTGTTCTTGGTGCTGAGGCTTCCAGAGTGAACAAAGTTCCCTGTCCTCATGGAGATTATGGTCTTCACAGAGGAAGCGGCCAAAACACCAATATTGTTTAATGCATTTGGGTGGTAAACGTCAGCAAAACCAAAGCAGGAGTCAGGGCAGAGAGGGGCAGCGGGTGGGAGAAGGCTGCTGTTTTGGAGGGGCCAGGAGTGGTCAAGAAAGATCTCAGATGAGATGATGTTTGACCACAGAATGGAAGGAGTGGGCTGCTGATGGGGGCCATTTAGCCTCATAAAATCCTGTTATTCTCCCACTTGACAGTTGTGCAAATAGAGGCACAGAGAGGCTGAGTAATTTGCCTAAAGTCTCCCAGCCACTGAGATAGATATCCAGGATTTGAACCCATGCCATCTGGTTTCAGAGCGAGTAGTCCTCAGTCAAGGGTGATTTTTGCTGCCTAGGGGCTATTTGGCAATGTCTGGAGATATTTTTGATTGCTGCAACTGGACTGCAGCGGGGTGGGGTGGGGGTGGTACTAGTATCTAGTGGGCAAAGGCCAGGGATACCGTTAGACATTCTGTGATGCACAGGGCAGCCCCTACTGCAAAGCAATATGCCATCCACAGAGTCAGTGTGCTGAGGTTAAGAAACCCTGGTCAAAATCCATGCAAAGCACTTGACACAGTAGGACACGTAGTAGGTGCTCAATAAATAGTAGCTGAAGAGGAGGAAGAGAAATGATTTGGAGAAGGTTTCAGGGGAGAAATGAATTCAAGGGAGAGAAAAAGCACATGTAAATGAATCCATCATTTAACAAAACTCATGCAATACTGTTCGTTGGTGGGGTGGTTACTGGTGAGGCCGGGGATCCATGGAGGTTGATGGACTGAGGATGGAGGCTGAAGCTGGATAACCCCCAACTGCTGAAACACTGCTAACCAGATGACTCTTCTTTCTGTCGCCCTCCCACCTGTGTCTCTCTCCCCATCTCTCTTGGCCGCTTTGCCCAGGAGACAGCCGGAGGCTGAAGGGGGCCATCCAGAGGAGCACGGAGACAGGCCTGGCAGTGGAGATGCCCAGCCGGACGCTGCGCCAGGCCAGCCACGAGTCCATTGAGGACAGCATGAACAGCTATGGCTCGGAGGGCAAGTAAGTGTGGGGCCACCAGCCCTCCTGGCTCTTGCATTCTTTTGTGGTGGGGCACGGGAGGGACTGAGCAACCCCTCTGGGAGCCCTGGGGCAGCTCCAGGCTGTGGAGGCGCCAGCTCAGGGCTCCAGGTTCATCCCCCATCTTCAGAAGGGAGACAGTGTAACAGCAAAGTCCCGAGAGAGAGTGAGCCCCACTGCTTGCGGGCTCCACCCCTTTCCTGCTGTGTGACCTTGGGCAAGGTCTCTGTGCCACACTTTCCTCATCTGTAAAATGGGATTAACGGCATCAGCTTCATAGGGGTGTCATGAGGATTAGACATTTATAATCCATATAATGCAGGGGTAATATTTATACACAGCATAAGGCAGTGTTTGGCACTAAGTGCTGTATATTAGTGCTGCTTAAGAAATAAAGGAGTGGGTAGAGAGGGGTTTTATTATCATCATTATTTCCTCTTTACTTTTTTAGTTTCCTAAATCCTGTTGGTTTTGAAAGATATATACTACTGCTTTATAAAAGCGTTGCTTGAGCATCAGCTCACTAGACAGTAGTGCGGCTAGCTCCTTGCCAGCGTTTCCCTCCGTGGGCTTCACGTCAGAATCACGAGAACACGTTACCAATGCAGCTCGCAGGGCCCCAGGTCCGAGCTGCTGAATTAGTCTCTGGGAATGTGGCCTGAGAACTCCACTGTTAAAAAGCTTTTATCCTAGAGGAACTCACCTGGACTCGGGGTTTCTCATTTTCACAGAACCCTTTAAGAATTTCAGGAAAGCACTGGGCTTTCCCCCAATACACACAGCCCCCAGTGCATGTACACACTCATTCTCCCACACACAGTCCTGCAAACATGCTTTTCTCATAGCTACAGGGGTTATCAGAGTCCCCTAAAACCATCTGTGGATCCCTAGATGAAAAAAACTTTGATCCAAAGCAACTTCCTTATCATGTAGATGACCAGGGCACTCAGAGAGGTTAAGGAGCTCACTCTGCATCACGAAGCATGTTACCAGGTCTGGAACCCAGGAGTCTTGACTCCCAGCCAGCGGTTATTTCCCAGCACTGCATTGCTTCATGGTCCTAGCTATCCTCTAAAGTCAGGGAAGTGGGGTGGGATATCATGATTCTTGTGCACATGGGAAGACTGAGGCTTAGAAAAATTAAATGCCACAACTGTCCAGAAAAGTAGCCACTAGACGCATGTGGCTAATTAAATAAGATGAAACTTTCTGTTCTTCTATTGCACTAGCCATATTTCAAGTGCTCGCTAGCAACTTGTGGCTAGTAACCATATTGGGTGGTGTAGAAAATAGAACATTTCCATCATCATACATAGAAAATTCTTTTGAACAGTACCAGCTAAGTGACTAGTGCAAGGACAGACACACGGCCACTGAGAGGTGGGGCTGGGGCTCGGCCTCCACCTTTTGCTTCCCTTCATTCTGGCCCTGCCCCTCAGCTGGGGGCTCCTGCTGGCTAAAAGCCTTCCCCACCCACCCCCAACCCCTCCTAAACTGGGCATCTCCAGCCTCGTGAATGGCCTTGCCTTAGCAGATGCTGCTGTTCCACCCACCTCCTAGCGAGACTTTCCCGTGGGTGAGAACAGGAGGAGGACAGCGGAAGGGAGAGGAGGAGGAGGAGGAAGGGAGCCAGTGTTTTCTTTAACCTGAGAAACATGGCAAGGCAGCAGAACTTGGAGGAAGATATTCTCAGCATCTGGGGAGCAGTGGGGCCCTGCTGACAGGTGTGAGTCGCAGGGAGTCAGGAAGCTCAGGTTCTAATCCTGGCTCTGCCACTCATGCCCCTGGGTGGGCTTGGGCACATCAGTATGCCTCCCTAATGTTTGAGGAGGCCAGTAAACATCTGTCAGCCTCCCAGGCAGGTCTGGAGGCCTAGATTATGGGAAGGGCAGCGTGCTGCAGTGAGCAGCAGCAGAGAAGTCAGACCTGCATTTCCATTTTATAGAAGAGGAGGTGAAGGCTCAGAAAGGCCACATGACCAAGGGGAGCATTATCAGAGTGTGTTGTGAGGAAGAAACGAGGTGATGTCTGCAGGTGACAGGTGTTTGGAACATGGCTCTTGTTACTGTTTGCTGTCATGGGCTTTAAGGGACCAGAGTCTAATTACATGACAGACAGGTTCAAAGCCAGGACTCAAGAATGAGACTGCCCTGGTGTGTGGTTTATTTCAGCTTCTTAGTAGCTGTGTGGCTTTGGGGGAAGTTACTTCACCTCTCTGAGCCTAGTTTCTTCATCTACAGAAAGGGAACAGTAACAGTGCAGACACTTATAGAGTTGTGAGGGTTCAATATGTTAATACATGTAAAAGAACTTAGCACAGTGACCGGCACTGTAATCGTTATCTATTATTGTTGGTTGTTAATTAAGCCACTGTTTGTTGGCTATTTTGCTGTTTTGGTCAGTTGCATTGTAACAGATATAGTGAGCCACCCCAAATACAATTGTGTCTATAAAGTGCTTAGCACAGAGTAAGCACTGAGTAAGTGTTGACTGTGATGATTACGATTACTAAAAGGGTTGAGGTGGGTGTTCTGAGCCCAACTGAGGAGGTATCAGGTGGGTTGGAGGGTGATGGGTCCAGCAGCAGGGGACAGTCTCGGCCTCCTGAGAGGGGCTGAGTGTTGGTGGATCCCAGCCAGGCCCAGCACTGCCACCTGCCCAACACCTGGGCAAGGTAGGGACACAGAAGGAATGGGTGGGGACATTGAGCTGTGGTCAGCCTCCTTGTTCTGCAGGCATTTGGGGCACTGGTTGGGCCCAAATGCCAGGCTCTGAAACAGGAAGGGATTGTTCTTCCCTCTCCCCACCCCTTGGACTTCTGCCAGCCCAGCTGAGGCTTACAGGGAGCCAGCCTCACTTGAGCAGCCCCTGCAAGGCTGCAGCCCCTGGCACCGCTGGGTCTGTCTGACTGCGCTGGATCACCAGGCATATGTATTCCTGCAGGCGGGCACAGGACTGCTCCCACATGGATTTTCATTTCAGCAGATGTGATTGGGCACTTAGAATGTGCCAGGCAGTTGGGTTGGGCACCTCAGACACCCTGTCCTCCATGAGCTTCCACTCTTGGGCACTGACTAAACAACTAGCAGTGTGAGGAGAGCTGCAAAGGACAGGTATAGAAAACTTGGGAAATGCTGTGTTCCCAGGTGTCAGGGGCGGGGAAGGGGTGCCTGTGGGTTGGGCCACTCTGCCAGTGAGGATGCCTTGAGTCCCAGGTTATGTAATACCAATGGACAATGGCTTCAGCCCTTACTATTCAAAGTGTGGTCCACAGCCCAGCAACACTGGCATGGGAGCTTGTTAAATATGCAGAATCTCAGGCTCTACCCCAGACCCACTGAATCCGAATCTGTATTTTAATGAGACCCCCAGGTGGTCTGTATGCACATTAAGGTAGAGAAGCCCTGGCTTAATGGTAATAATGGCCATAGCTAATTCTTGCAGAGAACACTTGCTATGTGCAGATACTGTGCTGTGCTTTTACTTATATTGACTCATTTAATTCTCACAACAACCTGACAATGGGACTGTTAATATTCCCGTTTTACAGATGAGGAAATGGAAACTCAGAGAGGGTAAATAAGTTGCCCAAGGTCACACAGCCAGTCAGTGGCTGAGCCAGGATTCAAATCCAAGCATTGGGTATCTGCCCTTAACGTTTACACTCAACTCTTTTTCTCATTTAATGGTTGCATTTATCAAGGTTTCTGGAAGCAGAGGCTTCCAGGATGGTTTGGTAGTTCAAGGATGCCATCAAGGACCCAGAACCCCTCTCTCTTTCCACACCATGGGCCTTATGTTGGGCCAGCCATGGTTGATCCCCTGAGGCTGAGGAAGGGCTTTCTTTCTTTGAGCCTGTTTCTGCCTGATCAAAAATTGGAGCTTTGTGGGTTAAGGATGGAGAGTCAACCAGCCATGCCACCAGGCCAGGCCCATCTCACCTAGGAAAAGGGCAGGAGCTGGAGCTCAAGCCCCCTGAGATGGGGCCATGAGAACAAAACCTTCCAGACATACCATACGCCCCACCTGCCCTAATCCTGAGATACTCCCTGTTGACTGTGTGTTCTAGTTTGGGTTTTCCCAGAACCAGACCTGAGACATGGGTTCGAGTGCAAGTGATTCACCTGGAGATGATTCTAGAAAATAAGAGCAGAAGAGCATGTGGGAGAGAGGTGTTGCACCCAATAAAGCATAAGAAGCCAGCTTTCCCGTGGGGCAACCAGAGCCAATCCTGATGGGGAACTCTGGGAACCCATGTGGAACATGCACCTGGGAGCTATCGCCTCAGGAGGCGAGGGAGTTGAGGTATTTACATTCCAGCTCTTAACCAGTTACTGAGCAGCAGCTGCTCCCTGTTAACTCTCTGGCTCCTACCGTGGTAAAATAGGCTCTAAAGGCTAGAGAAGCTCTTCAGGGGCCAGAGAAGCCTGGGCAAAGGCATGCAGATGCTGGTGGTTAGAAGTCAGCAAGCACTGACATAATAAGGGGTGGGGGCATGGCCCAGCAGAGCCTGCTACACTGTGTGGGTGCATAGAGCTACCATCTGACCAGCTGCCCAAACCAGAAATCTGGGGTTCTTGCAGCCAGCTCTCTCTCTCTCCAATCCGTAATCCATTCCCAATCCATAATGATGCTGTGCCATTTTACTCTTAATGATCTCTTGAATCCATCCATTCCTCCCCATCTCCATCTCCTGGTCAAGGCCATACATCGCTCTTGCCTGGACACCTGCAGGTCTCCTTTTCGGGACATCACAGTTTGTCACCCAGTACTTATTTTTCTGACCTTTCCCAGCCTCTCTCAGTCCCCAACCATGTGGGGACTCCACCACCCTGAACCTTTACCCTTCACTTTTCTCACCTCCAGGTCTTTGCATCCATTGCGCCCTCTACCTGGCACTTCCTTCTCTACCCCTGCTCCCTCTTCACCCTCTGACTCATTCCTTCTCCAGACCTCAGCTGAGAACTGGCACAAAGACTGTATCTCATGTGCCAACACCAGTAATTGATAGTGGTTCCCTGGAGTGCTGTGTTGAGAAGGAATCTGGAGCCAAGTCCAGGCTTGGCAGGAGAGCTGAGGTTGATTAGCAATGTCTGTCCTGGGCGTGGGCAGAAGTGGAATGGAACAGGTAGGGCCTACCATTCTTCTGGCTGTATCAGCAGCCCTCACAGTCCCCTGTCCCTCCCCCACCACAGTGCCTTCCACTCTCTATCTTAATTGTCACATGTGTGTCTGTCTGTCCCACTAGACACTGAGTTCAGTGCCTGTCTAGCTGGCCCAGTCGGTGCTCTGCACATTCGGATGAACAATGGGTGGGTGTGTGTGAGCAGAAGCATGTATACATTCCACTCCTTCCCACCCCTTCAGCACACAGAATCCAGGGCCTTGGCATCCTCTCTGTTGACCCAAAAGCACTCCAGGCTGGCTCCCAGCGCCCACCTGCTTCTTCCTTCTGCTCTTTGTTGTCCTGAGATGTCTGGGTCATCAGCATCCGGGTCTCTGAGTGTCTGGGTCACTGTGTCCACAGCCCAGGGAAGCAGAGTATGAGCCGATGGCAGGGCCACTGCACCCGGGCTCAGGGTCATGGTCCTGTCAAGGCTGTTTCCTGATCACCAAAGGCTCAGGAGTCTGGGTGGGTGGTCAGAACCCCTTTTCTTCCCCACCTCTACTGTTTAACAGCATCCCCGTGCCCAAAGGACAAAGCAGAACTGGATGCAGCTGTGGCTAGGAGACAGGGATTTGTTTTGTTTTGTTTTATAAACGCTAGTATTTCTTGAGCACTTGACTGTGCCAGACTCTGTTCTAAGGCGTTTATCTCATTTAATACTTACGATAGCACTGGGATTATCCTATTGTTCTTTATTCCTGTTTTACTGGGAAGGAAACCAAGGCTCTGAGAAGTGAAGAATGTGCCTCCACGACTAGTGAGTGGTGGAGTCAGGATTCAGTTCCAGGCCTGCCTGACCCCATAGCTTGGACTGCAAATCCCTGTGCTCTGCTCTGGGCAAGGCTGAGGTCCCCTCAAGACAAATAGAGACAGTATAACGTAGTGCTTAAGAGGGTGAATTCTGGAGCCAGACGCTCCAGGTTTAGGTCCTAGGTCTTCCACTCCTAGCAGAGTGATTCTGGTTCAATTAACAATTCTGTGCCTCAGTTTCCCTTTTTGTAAAATGGGTATGAATTACAAGTACCTAGCTTTTATAGAGTTGTTAAGAGGATTAAATGGATCAACATTGATAAATAGTACTATCAGTGCTTGACTCATGACAAGTTTTTGACAAATAAAAAAATCCTTGGCTTTGCACCCACGAGCCCACTGTCTCATAGAGGTGGTCAGGCTTGGAAATATCTTGAATTCTTGAGAAGTTGGAGTCAGCATTGTGTGATATGGTATATCCTGGCACAGGGCAATTCTGCTACAGTGCTTGTTTTGAAAATGAGAATTTGTTCCAACATGATTCAAGTATTAGGGAACAATTTGAGCATAACATAAATTTTGCATTTGTTCAGGTGCAATTTCATCCACGAGGAACACTGGGTGAATGAAGAAAACTGCACCCACATAAGAATACACAAAACGCATGTGGCTCAGACATCCACGGCACCGTCAGTTTACTATTATAAGCCACACCCGTCCACACCTGGTGGTACAACTTTCCATTGACTTCAGTTTTTCCCTCACTACCTCAAAATCACTCACAGGCTGCACCTCTTCTGACACCCCCTTCCACAAGCAAACTGCAGGTTGTTTTCAAGGTCACGTGCCATTTTTATTATAGTATTTATGCATTTCTAAAGCATTTAACATATATAAAACCATGCTGTCATTTTTACTGCATTCCTGCCTTTTTCTTTTTTTGATGTGACACTGACCCCATTTTCCCATAAGCTCTGTGATTTTTATAGCAGGATTTTGCATTGCACAGTAATTTTTAGAAATGTATATTTCATGTTACAGCAGAATTGACTGTATTGTAGGTTTGGCGAGTTTGTGGGAGGATGGATGGATGGATGGATGGATAAATGGATGGACAGATGGATGGACGGATGGATGGATGGATGGATGGATGGATGGATAGATGGATAGATGGAGGGATGGATGGATGGATGGATGGATAAATGGAGGGATGGATGGATGGATGGATGGATAAATGGATAGACGGATGGACGGATGGATGGATGGATGGATGGATGGATGGATAAATGGATGGATGGATGGATGGATGGATGGATGGATGGATGGATGGGCGGGCATGTAGTGAATGGATGGACAGGGAACCCATAAATTCCTAAACCTTTGAGAACCACATAACCCATAATCACCATAAGGGCTGTGCAGCCTTTTAATTTCTGATGCTGTTGAAATGAGTGATCCATCTGGAAAAGAGAATGGAGTGAAACCCCTGCGTGACCCAGTTACTTCTTTCACCATCAAGAACACAGAAAATCCAGGGGTCAAACCAAGCTCAGAGGTTAATAATAAAAGACCAGTGGGTTTCAGCTCTGCAAACAAGAGTAATAGGATTTGAAATGCAGGAAATCTCATTTCACCATTAACACAAAATAAAAGGCCAGCAGAACACGGGTTGTAATCCTGTTTCAGGGCTTTGCGCCTGTCCAAGTGGCACACGTCCCTGGAAGGGACCCGCTGCTGCAGTTCTCCCCAAAATGGCTTGGGCTTGTTCTCAGGCATCCAGATGCTGCACTTACTAACAGGTCTAGAATCTGAAATGCCATGAAAATGCCAAGAATGTAGCAAGGAGGCTCTCCCAGGCCAGGCAGCAGGCCCAGCAGGCCACGGTATCTCACCCTTTGATTCACTCAGCAGGTCCTCTGTGCTAAGCACCTTGCCTGCACTAGCTCTCTGACCCTCCCCAACAACTCAGCAAGGTGATTACTATTTATTCCCATTTTCTACATGAGGAAACTGCAGCTCAGAGAGGTTAAGACACCTCCCACGGGTTGTATAATACTGGAATCCAGGGTCTATGTTACACCAAATCCAGTCTTCACCCCATCCTTTATTTTCCCAGTGTGAGTCCTGCTGTAGGGCTTGGCAGTGAACATTTATTGAGCTCCTGTTGCATACAAGGACTTGTCAAAGTTGTAGCACGTATGCAGCTCTTAATTCAGTAAGCTCTTTTATACCCCTGTGCTCATGGGTGCTGTAAGCAGAAGAATGTTTGAAACTGAGACAGCACAGGCACTGGCCAACGAAAAGACCAGACACCGTCCATGAGGCAGTGTGGTTTCGTTTGCAGATAAGAACACTGAAATGCAGAGACAATAACAACTTGTCAGAGGTCACACAGCAAGCGGTTGGCTAGTGAGGAGTAGAGGCAGATTTGATTTTGTGGCCTCTGCCTTCTTTTCGTGCTCCAGGA
Source organism: Theropithecus gelada (assembly GCF_003255815.1). NCBI lineage: Eukaryota > Metazoa > Chordata > Mammalia > Primates > Cercopithecidae > Theropithecus > Theropithecus gelada. The sequence continues at coordinate 57,886,734 of NC_037678.1, forward strand.
AAGACCCCAAGGTGGAGTCAGGTCTCTGATGCGGTTGGATTTCTGGCTAGTAGGGCCCGGCCACCACTTTATTCTACCTTCCTCCACCCCCCAGGAGGACATGATAACCTATTCAGGGTTTCTGGGGCGTCAGCCGGGTTCCTTGGCAGCTAGCAAGGCTCCCTGGGATAGGAAATCAGGCAGCCGCCCAGATATTATAAACAATTACCGCTAATTACCAGGCCTGCCAGTTCCCCATTGTCTGCTCACAATCCCACCAGGAACTGAGGAGCAGACAATGATGATGTTGGAGGAAACTTTCAATTTCAGGCTGCAGAGGGCCTCCCTCTGCCTGGGAGGCTGCACTCCTTCCATGCCTGGAATCTGTGAGACCCCCACCATTTCTCAGGCTTTTGGAGCCCAGACACTCCTTACAAAATGGAGCCTGACCCCCTAGATGGCTGGGAGGGTAGGGTGGAAAAGAGACCCAGGGGCATGGAGGAAAGGCCACGTCACCAGTGTGAAAGAGGCCAGGGGTCCCCAACCCCAGGGTCCCCCGAGGGTTACTGGTCCCTGGCCTCTTAGGAACCAGGCCGCAGAGCAGGTGAGCGGTGGGCGAGCGAGCATTACCGCCTGTGCTCTGCCTCCTGTCAGACCAGTGACGGCATTAGATTCTCATAGGAGCGTGAACCCTGCCGTGAACTGTGCATGAGAGGGATCTAGGCTGCGGACTTCTTATGAGAATCTAGCTAATGCCTGATGATCTGAGGTGGAGCAGTTGCATCCCAAAACCATCCCCCACTCCCTGCCCCAGTCCATGGAAAAATTATCTTCCACAAAACTGGTCCCTGGTGCTGAAAACGTTAGGGACCCCTGGTCTAGACCATGGCCTCTGTGCTGTTAATTGAGGCTTTGGTTTTGCAAGAATAGTGGGTACACATTTCAGTCCCCAGACACTTAAGTGACTTTATTTTTCACACTTCCTCTCTATAAAAAACCATTGTTGCATAATCGTTAAGATAATAGACTTGGAAGCCTGACTCTCTGGGTTCAGATACCACTCAGCTTCTGTCTTGGTTTGGCTTCTTCCAGAGCAGACCCTGACTCAAAGATTCAAGTGGAAATTGGATATTTGGCAGGCCATCCCAGGAATCCCCAGTGTGGGAGCTGCAAGGAATGGGATGGGAAGGGAGAGGAGCTAATAACAGATGCATCATCAGGCCTGCTACCACTAAGGGCAGCTGGAGCTCAGGCCCACTGGGGAGCCTTGGGAGGCTAGGCGAACATTCACCTGCATTATCCCCACTGCAGACTCCCAGTTTGTCACTGGGTGGGGGCTGCTTCTGGGGCACGAACCCTCAGGTGCTTCCAGCCTGCCCTGTGCCACAGGCTGAATTTTCTCCCCCAGCAAGATTCAGAATTCTCACAGCCAGAAAATAAGCCCTTAGACCTAGTGGCAGGTATGAGAGCAGGTAGCCTCAGGGTATAGAAGTGAGGGCCAAGGGATAGGGTGGGGCCGTGCAGTACCTGTGTGATTTGGGCAGGTTTCTTAACTCTCCAGCTCATCTATAAAATGGACACAATAATGGTATTGACCTCATAGGGTTGTTGTGAGGCTGAAATGAATGAGTAAGTATAGAGCACTTTGACATTTGTGGCATTTAGTGAGCACTGGGAGTTCACTGTTGCTAATCTGTGTATCAAGTCCCCCTGTGTCCTCTGTTTGCTGAAAACTTAGACTCACTTAGTTCAGGATTTTCCCAAAGGTTATGCCTGTGTCCTGGGGAAGTTTATGTAGAGAGAAGCCATGTAAATTTCTAGAACAGGCCCAGGGTAACCGTTAAAGTATTTAATCGGAAGCACAGGTCACAGCTACTAATCACACTATTTCGTATTGCAACCCACATCCCCCCTACCCCCACCCGCCGGCCCACATGAATTTTCTATGTATTTATTCCTAAGATTTCTATCATTTACCACCTTCTGACATACTGTAATGTTTATGATATTAATTGTGTATAATATGTCACTAGAATCTAAGCACCTCAAGGGCAGGAATCACTGTTCACTGACATGTTCCAAGTGTCCAGAATAGTGCCTGGACACAATAGAGTGTATATAGTATGTGCTCAGTAAACATTTGTTGGATGAATGAATGGATCATATGGACGCTGGCCATAACACCTGGTGTACCAGCTGGATGTCAGTGAGGGCTCATGTCCAGTAGCATGGGCTGCTATTATTGTGGTGCTCAGACACTGGGCACAGAGTATGTGTTCCTCAGTCGTCATCTGTCATTCTGCTGTCTCCTGGAACATGATCTTACTGTCTGCTCCCTGGTCATTGTTTCCCATCGGTCTCAGCTACTTCTCTATGCCCAGACCACCAGGACACTGAATCTGCCCTTCCGTCCAGTGCGCCTGGATCATACTTTCCTCTTTAGGGTGTGGAGGGACATACAGCGAGCCTCAGAGATCTCCCAGGGGCTCACTTGACAAGATGCCCAAGCAGCCATTTCTCTAGAGTGTTCTGCCCTTTTCTTAGCTCTACCCAATAAGCAGGGTGGGTGCAAGTCTCCTCTGCTTTCAGATCCCCCCAGCCTATCTGGAGTTTTCTGTCTCCCTCAGCACTCACCAGCTGGGGACTGCAGACCTTCCTCAAGGATCCTGCAGCATCTCAGCAATCTTCCCTCCTTGCCTGACTTCCTCGGCTCTCCCAGGCTGAGGATATGTCTGTTTCAGGGCAGGATAGCCTAGTTTTGTACCTATTCTTTCAAGTCTGTTTCTTAGATTTGGAACTGAAAAGTCAGGAGCCCAAGTCTCTTGCTGTCTACCTCCTGCTGGGTCATTCCTTCTCTGAGGCAGCAAACATAGGACACCCTGGCTACTGTCTGAATGGGGAAAGCAGGCCAGGGGTATTAGGAAATCAGGAAAAGGAAAAGCACTCAGGCTGAATATTCTGCCATTAGCTCTGCAGATAACTTAAATAAAAACAGAATACGGGGGGACCTCACATGGCTCAGGGAAGAATTGGGCAGCTGGGACTGGGTAGCGAGTAGAGTTTACGGGTTTTGCATGAGGGCAGGCCATTCTTGTGACTTTTAGTCTCCAGGATTCTGTTTTTTAGTTCCCAGAGAGAGGTTTTGATTGGCCTGACTTGGGTTAAGCCTCTAACTCTGTATGCATCAGCTCTGGCCAGGGAATAGGGTCACCATTTTGCTCGGCAGATGTGTTTCTTACCTAAATGATGGTGATAAAGATCAAAAGCCAACCTCTTGGGCTAGGTGTGGTGGCTCACCCCTGTAATCCCAGCACTTTGGGAGGTTGAGGTGGGTGGATCACGTGAGGTCAGGGGTTCGAGACCAGCCTGGCCAATGTGATGAAACTCTGTCTCTACTAAAAACACAACAATTTGCTGGATGTGGTGATAAACATCTGTATTCCCAGCTACTTGGGAGGCTGAGGCATGAGAATTGGTTAAACCCAGGAGTTCGAAGCTGCAGTGAGCCAAGACTGTGCCACTGCACTCCAGACTGGGCAACAGAGTGAGACTCTGTCTCAAAAACAAAAAAACAAAAAAAAAACCTTGCAAGTGCTGTGGTCCTCAGGATAACAGGGGCACATCAGGCATGGTACTTAGTGCCTCATCGCACTTAATACAACAGACCTAAGAGATGGGAACATTATTATTCCCATTGCACAGATGGGAAAGAGACACTTAGAGAAGTGAAGGGAGTGGGGAGAACTTACTCAAGCTGTCTTAAGCAAAATAATAAAATTATCTTTGTTGTTGCTGTTGATATTGACTTAATGTAACCAAAAGATGAAGTAGCTTGCTTCAGGCAGAGCTTGATCCAGGAGCTCACACAATGCTGTCATTTTGATGGTTTTGTTCTCGGGATCCAGATGGTAGCCACATAGCACCAGAAGCTCCAGTCCTGCATCTCAGGCTCAAGTCTGGTGGGAAAGAGACCATCTCACTTCCCATAGTTCAACAAAGCTTCCAGGCCTGATTCTTGTTGGTTGAACTGGGCCACATGCCTGTCTCTGAGCCGATCACTGGCCAAGGGGAAGGGATGCCCTGATTGGCCAGGCTGAGCTGGAGACCCAGTCTTAGGAGCTGTTCCCTCCACCCCACTGTGATCATGTGCCATGGGGAGGGGGCTCCGCAAAGAAAATTTGAGATGTTGTTACCAGAGGAAGGGGAAGTGAATATTAGGTGGCCAAGCAGCAGCAAGAAATGCACCCCTCAGAGTCCAGAGCCCCTTGCAGTACAGCTCACACTTTCACGTGCAAGGGCATCATCTGTGGCTCGCGTTAAAATTCAGATTCTGATTCAGCAGCTGGGGGTGGAGTGGGCTGCAGTTCTATGGATCTAATTAGTTCCCAGGTGATGCTGATGCTGTTGGTCTCTGAACCACATTTTGAGTATCAAGGCACTAAACCACATGAGCCAGATACTGGGTAAACCTTATCTCCATCCCAAGAGGGAAGTCTCAGCATATCCATTTCATGGAGGTTTACTGCCTGAGTCCAGAGTTGTCAGTCAACCACTGGGAACGTGTGCTTTGTCTCATCTTTTCCTCTCGCAGCCTTAACTATGGAGGAGTTTGCCTGGCATCGGATGCCCAGTTCAGTGACTTTCTGGGAAGCATGGGGCCAGCACAGTTTGTGGGCCGCCAGACGCTGGCCACCACACCCATGGGTGAGTGCCCCAAGGCTGGTTTCAAATGGACTATGGGAGTTGGGGGGTCACACCGGAAGCCCAGCATCTCTCCCTCCTTCCCCTCTGCGTGTTGATCCATCTTCTGCGCATGCCACCTAGGGCCCAGGGCACACTCTCAAGCCCTCAGCAGAGCCTAGGCACTTGGTGGGAGTTGGTTCTGGTCTTATCCTGGGCTGGGAGCAGGGGAAGGGGGTTTCAGCTCTAAGTAGAGGGGAAGAGCTGAGTCCCAGCTTGAGCTTCTGAGCCATTTCCCAGTCTCATCTCTTGGTGCCTCTTGCAGGGGATGTGGAGATTGGCTTGCAGGAGCGGAACGGTCAGCTGGAAGTGGACATTATCCAGGCCCGGGGACTGACAGCCAAGCCAGGCTCCAAGACACTGCCAGGTCTGGGGCCTACCCTCCCCTGCAGGGTTGGGGTGGAGGTCAGGGAGGATATCCTGATGGGTACCGAGGGCCTTGAAGAGAGAAAATTGGGCCCAACTGTGGGGACCCCCGTCCCAACTCTAATATGTGGAACTGGTAGTTTAGGGTTTGTTTGGGGAGCCAGTTGAGATTGTCTGTTGACCTTGTTCCTCTCCTCCACTGGACACATGGTGCCCAGTGGGAAGAGCTCCTGGAAGGCAGGAACCATCTTTCCTGCTTATCGTTATACCCCAGTGCCTAGCAGTTTTTGGCCTGCAGTAGGTGCTCAGGCTTGGTGAGTGAGTGAGTGTGGCCTGCAGTAGGTGCTCAGGCTTGGTGAGTGAGTGGGTCCGCAGATGGACGCATAAGCCAGGGAGAGGGTGGGCACGTCACGGACTGAGGGAGGAAACAGGTGAGCGAGTGAGCAAAGGAAGGGGAGACAGTGAGGACCACCAGAGAAGGTGGGGCAGGCTGCACCCAAGCCCCGCTGTACCTGCTGCCCCCAAATGCCCACCCCCCATGTGTCCTGGTGCATCCTCCCCAGACCCCATGGGGGCACACCTATCTCCAGCAGAGGGTGGGCAGCCTCCCTCTGTTGCACCCTTTGCCCACCATTTGAGGGCCAACTAGAACTCACCCCTGCTGGCCTCTGTCCCCAGCGGCCTATATCAAGGCCTACCTGCTAGAGAATGGCGTCTGCATTGCCAAGAAGAAGACCAAAGTCGCTCGCAAGTCGCTGGACCCATTGTATAACCAGGTGCTGCTGTTTCCCGAGAGTCCCCAGGGCAAAGTCCTCCAGGTGAGGGGCATTAGTGCGCTCACGTGTGTGTGCACGAGCACACATGCACAGGACCAGAATGACAGGCGGGCACCCCTGGCGGGGGGTGTCTCTGGAGGGCCTCGCCTGGAGGAAATAGGTGAGGCCCTCAGTTCACTGTGGCTGAACTGAGCTCTACAACTTGCTGTGCAACTTTGAACAAGTTCCCTTCTGACCCTCAGTTTCTTCATCCATAAAGTGGGGACCCTAACGGTACCTACCTGATAACATTCTGGTGCCAGTGGAATGTGTGCTGTGTGCAGGAAAAGTATTTGCAGCTTTGCCTACAGCAAGTGTTCTACCTATTGCCATCATCACCGTCACCATCACTGTCACCAGCCTCTGGAGGCAGGGGCTTGGTGTGGTGCCTGTGATAAGAAGGGCCTGTTGAGGAATTGCAATTTTAAGGAGGTAGAAATCACAGGACTGAGATGGATTGGGCATGGGGGCGACCCAGGTTCTGCTTCTCGGCCTGTGAGTGGCACTGGCAGGGTTTGAACCACTGTGTCTCTTGCCCCGCAGGTGATCGTGTGGGGGAACTACGGGCGGATGGAGCGGAAGCAGTTCATGGGTGTGGCTCGCGTGCTACTGGAGGAGCTGGACTTGACCACCCTGGCCGTGGGCTGGTACAAGCTCTTCCCCACCTCCTCCATGGTGGACCCAGCCACAGGCCCCCTGCTCCGGCAGGCATCCCAGTTGTCCCTCGAGAGCACCGTGGGGCCCTGCGGAGAGCGCTCTTAGTGCTGGGATGGGGAGGGGCTCCCCAAGATGGCCTGGAGACCACCCAGCCCTGACCTGGGACCCCAGGCCCAGGGGCACATTGAACAGGAGGACGGGGCTCTCCCCCATAGTGGGGAAGCAGAATGGGGAGACCTGCCCCCCTTGGGCCCCTCCTCACCCCTTCTTTGCCTCCTACCCCCTGAGACCTTCCCTCTCCCAACGGGATTGGCTACACTTTTGACTTGGCCGGTTCTTGACCTGGTGGATGTGGCTACAGTCCGGAGAAAGGAAAGATTGAGGTGGCAGAGCAGACCACTCTCCCTTCCCAAACTCTGTCCAACTTCTCCCCCTTTTTGCCTCCTCGGAAGCTCGCTGCCCAGAGCCAAGTCCAGAACCCAGCCGGCCATTTCCATGGTGCCAATTACCAGCAAGTGTCTTTCCTGCGGCACCGGGTTCAGGCAGCTACTCCTGCCCCAGAGATGAAGGGGCAGCTTTGCAAGGATCCGGAGCCAGCTCCCAGGGGCCCAGAGCCCCCACTTGAAGCGGAGCTTGGGCTTCCCTCTGCCTGCCTGTGGAAGGAGCTTTGCCGCAGCCTGTCCGAGTCCATCTGTCCGTCCCCTCCTGCCTGCCGCTTTTCTGGTGGCTCTAGGAATTGGGGTTCAGCAGGGACCAAAGGAAAGGAGGAGGTGCCGGAGGTCTGGTACAGACCCCCAGGTGCCTCGCTCCATGGGATTGCAACAAGCTAGTTTAGGAACCGCTGGCGGACTGGAAAGAATGTTGTCGTCTGTGTTCTGGTGGAGGAGCTGTGGAACCTGAGTTTCCAGAACCCCAACCCTAGAGAGCATTTGGGGGGTGCTGTATTGGAGGGAAGGCTAAGGAAAGTTGGGATTGGGATTGGTGGTGCCAAGATAAGGGTTTCTCAAATTGGAGAACCCCTCCTTGTTGCATGAGGTCAAAGGTCATCTTGTCTACCCCCCCTGCCTCCAGGCCAGGGGGCTGGGGAGGCAAATAGAGCCCCCCTATTTTAGTCTTTTTAAACAAACCATCCTATACTAAGGGCAGAACCCACTGCCCCGGCCTCAGTTACCTTGGCTGAAGGAAAGATGATGGTACGAGAGAAGAGTGAAGATGTGTGAGTGTAAGAACTGGGAGATTCCTTTTCCAGCAGGCCTGGGTAGCTGCCTTCCCAGCCCAGCCCTCCCTGGGGCCTGCGGGAGCCCTTTTGCATGCAAGGGAGGATGGAGGCTGGCCCCTCTTTATAGAAGCACATTTCTGCCACCTCCCCTGGGAGGCACCCAGAAGCCTGCCACTCTTGACCTAGTCCCTGCTGTGTAGGGCATAGTCCAGGCCAGCTAGGTAGAGTTAGTGCTCCAAGCCCTGGGGCCTGTTCTTAGCTCATGCATAGTCCTTACAGAGTCCCAGGACCGGGGGTGGAGAGGAGACTCAAGTACATTCCAGGAGACCACTGTCTCCTCGCTGGCCTGGGCCTAGATGGGGCAGCCTGGCTCACAGGAGGCCAGCCCCTCCTCCTCCGCCCCCTTCCTTCCCCTGTCCCCTGTAGGGTTATAGCTGGAGCTGCCCGTTAGACTCTGCTGTTCTGATTTATTATTCTTCGTACTGACTTTCTTTATGAGGCACTCCTAAGGGTTGTAGGACCTTGGCAGAGGGGGCCTGGCCTCCATCAGAGGGTGGTGTTTTCCCCTGAGGACACCCAGGCTGCCTTTGGTCCCACCCTGTTCCCAGTCCCGGTCCCAGTCCCAGTCCCACCAGGCAACTCCTTCCACCTGGAAATTCTTCCCTTCCCTTAGCCTGTGTAAGCCCTGGGTATCCTTTAAAGTTCTGGTCGATGTAGATCACCTCCACAGAGCTGCTTACCCTGCACTGGGAAGGGGAGATGGAGATGCTCCCTTTACCCAGGAAGTCTTCAGAGCTTCCTGGGACCGTGGTGGGTGGAATCCCAAGGCTGGGGGCAGAAGGAGCAGGGCTCCGGAGGGACTCGCATTCGAGGCACAGAATTGGCCCCTTGCCTGTTTGTTTTTCTAACCAGTGTGATTTCTCTGCTGTTCGTTTATTACTCACCATTGGAATACTTTGAGCCAGGAGAGCGCCTTCTCTCTCCAGCCATCACCGCTGTGGTTGTTCAGGGGTAGCTTTTCAAAAACAGGGCAGAGCCTGGCTGTCCCAACCAGAGGGAGCAGGGGCTTGGCCCTGACAGCCTGAGCCCTTCCCCTGGTGTCTGCACAGCCTTTATAAAGAGAGAGAGAGAGCTCCGAAGCAATAACAACACCTGGGGGTGGTCAGTGAGGGCCCCCTCAATGATTTTCTTGTTTGTTCTGTGAAATCCCGCTCACCTCCTGGAGGGGTGGAGCAGCTGGGGGCTGGAGCCCTGTTTCTTTGTATCATCGTGAGCATGTGCCCCCTTCCCAGGGGCTGTGACCATTGGGAGTGGGAACTACAGTCTGTCCTCACCAAGGAATGGGGGTTTGGGGAGGAGACTGACATTTTCATCATTAGCTTGGGAGAAGCTTCAAGCCCATCCTGTCCCCACTACTGCCTGACCCCTTGCTGACTCAGGCTGCACTGTTTGAAGAGGAGCAGAGATGGTGGCACTGGGGGCCATAGGGGGGCTGGGGTCTCCAGGGGGTGACTCTTTTCAATCTCTAGGCCAAGATCACATGCAGGATACCAGGGAAAGGAAGGAGCCCTCTCCACTCTCCTTCTCCAGAACCCCCTTTGCATAGTAAAGGGGAAGGGCCTTTGGGACCATTAGTCCATTTCCATTTTACAGACAAGGAAATCAAGACCTAGCTTGGGGGGAAAAGCCACCCCTGGAGTCACCTGTGTGTTCAGTGACACCCCCAGCCTGGGTCCCCTCCTCCCAATAGAGGCTGAGCTGGAGCCAGGGCAGTATGAGGTAGGGCTGCCACTGCCCATACCTCCTCCTCCCTTCTTTCTTTGAAGCCTAATGGCCCCCAAAAGATGGGCAGGACAAGCTGTAGCCCATCTGAGAGGTTGGGAAACTGAGGCCCAGAAACAGGAAGTGACTCACACAAGACCCCTCAGCAAGGGCGCAAAGGGGGAAGAACTAGGGGCTCCATTGTTCTTCAGGCAACAGGAGACCGTTGCTCCAGTGCAGTGCGTGTCTGCTGGGACAAGGATTCCTGGCCTCTAAGCCCTGGGCTGCATAGCCCTGCTGGGCTCCACCTCTATAAGCCAGTGACTTCCTGGGCCTGGGTCTGGGGGAGAGGGTTGCCAGGGAGACTTAGCTCTCCTGGGGGGCTGGCCCAGCTGACTGAGGGTACACAGGATTGGGTCTAGACCTTGATGCCTGGGTGGAGGCCCCCGGGAAGGGGCCATCGCCTCTTCAGGACCAACTGGTGGGCGAGTTAGGAAACACCAGCTCCTGCCTGGGGCAGTGAGGGAATGGGAGCAGCTGTGGGCGCCTCATTTCAGGGAAGTCGCCAGCAAACCTTCAGATGCAATGAGACCTGGCCTTCCTATTGTGCTTTTCAGACTTTGTTTTCAGAATGCTTTTACCTCGAGTGTGCGCTTCTGCCCTCACAAGAGCCCCTGGGGAGTAGGTGGTGGCCTGTGCTGTCCTCCCCATTTCAAAGCAGGGAGCTGAGGTCTTGGGAGGGGAATGTGCTCACCTAAAGTCCCACTGTATTAGTGGGTGGGCAGGACTGGAACTCGGTTCTCCAGTAGCCCAGAGCTCACTCTTTTACACCCAGAGGTGGAGCAGATGGCTCTTGGGGTGGTTATGCACTTCACAAGCCAATTCCCTTCAGCCAGGAGCTCCTGGGTGCATTTCCGTGTCAGAAACAGCACCAAGTCCCAGCCCCTCTGGAGGCACAGCTGTTGTGTCAGGCGAGGCTACCTGCGTTTATTTATTGAGCAGCAGCGCTGTATCAGGCCCAGGGACCGAGCCCCGCTCCCTGTTCCCCCATGGTGTCGCTGAGGCCCTCTGGGAGGGCCCCACGTCTGGAGCAGCACCTCAGAGTGGACGGAAAGTATTAGCGTCCACAAGCTCACCCGACGCCGAGCCTGTGAGGTGGGCCAGTGGTGCCCACTGAACCCAGTGCTTCAGGGAGGTCAGAGTGGAGCCAAACCCAGGGCTGTGGGCATCACCTCTGGAGCCCTTTCACTCTATGACTGCGTCCTGGGCAGGTGGCGGGAAGGCAGGAGGCCAGGTCCTTAGGCTGGGGGCCTCTCTCCATCCACCCACCTTTCCCTCATTTCCCTCTCTTGGAGCAGGAGCTGCCCAGGCCTTTAGGGAGGGAGGGTTTCTGGGGCCCCTGGGTTGGAGTGGGGTCGCGTTGCATTGTGTTCATGACCATGTAGCTCATGTTGAAATTAAAGTTTTTGGCTTTTCTAACCTGGCTGGTTGATGCTTTGTGTTGAGACAGCCCTATCTGGGAAGACAAGGAAAGTGGGTGTTTGGAGGCTTTGAGTGCCACGGGGTGCCAGGATGCCACACCTCGGGCTTTGTCTCTGCCCCCTTATGGTGAAGGGGCCTGTTCCAGAAAGTCCCGCCAGAGATGCATAAGAGGGAGCAGGGTTCTGGATGAACCCATTTTACAGATGTGGAAACTGAGGCCCTGGGAGAGAATGAGATTCTCCAAGGTCACAATGCTGGTGATTGATGGGACCCCGGAAGACAGCTCGTCCCATGGCATTCTGCTGCGTCCAAGTGGTCCCAGTACGTGGCGGGTGGGTGACAGCAAGGCCTCCCACATCTTGAATGGGGGCTGGCCAGGGACAGAGCATCAGCCGTCCGGGGGAGAGAGGCCGCCGTTCACACGTGGGCTGACTCCACTCTACACACCGCGCAGAGAATGAGATCGTTTAGCGCAGAGATTGACCCACTTGTCCACGCTAGACTGTACACGGTCCCATTTGGTCCACCTTTGTTCCCCATGCTTCTTGTAATGTGAGCGTCTGACCTCGCTAATTCCAGCGAAGATTCCAGTGTTGAAAGTTGCACGTCTCAACCGTTACTCAGAAAACCAGCCTCTTCACAACAGAAGAGTCGCTCTAGAGGGTCGGCCGTGACGTGGACCTGTGCAGAGCCTCTCCTGGGTGCTGATGTGGCCACGCCCTCATACAATTTGGACTACAAGGAATTTGCTCCTACAGGGTGACCCTAGAGCCTGCTTTGTGCTTATGATGTGACTGTAATATATTTTTGGAGAGGAGGGAGGGGACTTAGCCACAGACGGTAATGAGAAACTGCTCGTGGGAGAAGACGGCCTAGAGGCCCCTCACCCGTCTCCAATCCCTGGGGAGGGTGCCCTGATAGCTGAAGCCAGACCCTCCCGTTCCAGATTCGACCCCGGCCTGGGTGGGGTTGTCAGATGGACTTCCGCCGGGCCCCGAGCCTGGGTGCCTGCCCACCACTCACGACCCCTGGGCTCGAGGGGGGCGAGAAGCCCAGGTTGTCGCGGGCGCGTCTCTCCAGCTGGTGTACGTGGCAGGAGACGGAGGCGGAGCCCCCGGAGCGGGCCGGGCGGCGGGGCAGCCAGGGGCCGCGGCTCTCGGGCGCCCCCGGGCGGCGCGGACTGGGGCGGCGGGCAGCGCGCTCGGGCCAGTCGGCGCTGGCAGCAAGGAAGCACAGGACTACGAGGTTGAGGAAGGCGCTAATGACCGTGAGCCCCAGGAGGATGTAGAGGAAGCTGTAGGCCACGTAGGGGGGCTTCCTCTGCAGCACCTCGCCTCTGTGCAGCGCCACGAAGTCGCCGAAGCCGATAGTGGTGAGGGTGATGAAGCAGTAGTAGTAGGCGTGGAAGAAGGTCCAGCCCTCGAAGTGCGCGAAGGCAACGGTCCCGAGGGCCAGGGTGGCGGCGCACGCCAGCAGCCCGGACACCACCAGGTTCTCCGTGGACACGCGTGGCCGCCGCAGGCCCAGGCAGCGCTTGGCAACCAACAGGAGGCGCCGCACCAGCGCGTTCAGCCGTTCGCCCAGGCTCTGGAAAGTGACCAGCGTCAGCGGGATGCCCAGGAGCACGTAGAACTTACAGAAGATCTTGCCGGAGTCCGTACCCGGCGCGGCGTGGCCGTACCCTATGCAGAAAGAGCGGAGGGGAGGGCTGTGAGCGCCCAGCTCCGGTGGACTACAGTCCCGCCCGCAGCCTGCCTGCTCGGCGTCCCTCCCCGGCCCCGAGGCTGGAAGGGCATCTCCAAATACTAGTCCTAACTAGGTCATTCATCACCCCAAACGGCAGACAACCCAAGTATACCTCGACTGGAGAATGAGTAAACAACCCGTGGGGCATCCAAACACTGCAATTCTCAGCAACTGAATGAACTCCTGTAACTTGCGGCAACGAAGGATGGATCTCAACTGTCTCCAGCTGCGTGGGGGAAGACAAGCTCCAAAGCCTACAGACCGCATGGTTCCATGTAAATGACATTCTGGAAATGGCAAAACTGTGGCGACAGAGAACAGATCTATAGTTGGTTGCCAGTAGCTGGGGTTAGGGACAGGCTTAACTACAGAAGTCGTGGTAGAATTTTGGGGGTTGATGGCAATGTTCTGTCTCGATCGCGGCTGCAGTTACCTGACAGGTATTCATTTGTCAGGCGTGTACACAGGAAAATGGTGAGTTCTACTGTATGTAAATTATGCTTTAATGAAAAAAAAAAGCAAAACTTGCCCCACTTTCCAGCTATACGCCGAGCTGCTTCCCCAGCTAGCATGTCCTCTCCACATGCCTTTTCCCCTGACTACCTCCCCCTCCACTGCTCAGCCTGCCCACACTAAACACCTTTTGGTTCTGATTGTCTGATGTGGGGATTCTTACTGGGTCCCTTCAACTACTATAGGGAATCTAAACACAACTGGCCAACCTTCAGTCCTGGAACACCGTACCATTGCAGGGGAATGAATGGGTATCTCATTGTGTGTCTTTTCCTGGAAAGAGGAGCAGTCGCTTTCATGGTATTCTCAAAGGAGCCTGTACCCCAGGAACAGTCAGGTGGATCTTCCCAAAAAGAATGTGCCTCCTGTAACAGATTGGTCCTACCTGCCAAAAAGCAAAAAATACAAATCCTTTGACCAAGGTGGTTCCACAGTTAGGAAGTTAGCCCTTCAGTATACACACGTGAGCAAAAATATGTGTGCACTTGGGTCATAATTGCAGCACTGTCGGTCATAGTGAAAATGAGAAACAATGTAAGTGTTCATCCAAAGGGGCCTGGTTAAATAAATTATAGTGCCATCCAAACCATGGGATACCACACAGTAGCAGTTCTCAATTGAGAGTGGTTTTGCCCTTGAGAGGACACTTGGCAACATCTGGAGACATTCCAGTTGTCACAAATGGGGGAGGAGGAGTGGGATGTCTTGTGTGCTACTGGCATCTAGAGAGTAGAGGCCAGGGACACTGCTAAACATCTTGCAATGCACGGGAGAGTCCCCACAGCCCCAAATGTCAGTAGTTCCAAGGCTGAGAAACCCTACAAACAAGAGGACGCAGCTCTTTAGAGACTGACATAAAAACACCACCAACATATATTAAGTGAAAAAAGCAAGATACAAAACTGTGTGTATAATGTCTATACAATGTATGTGTGTGTGTTTTAAAGGAATATATAGGCAGAGAATATATCTAGAAGGACACACAAGAAACTGGTAACTGTATTTGACCCAGGAAGGGGAATTTATGGGCTGAGAGACAGGGTGGGAGGGAGAATTCCTTTTCATTCCATACCCTTTTGTGCTCTGTGAAGTGTGTACTGTATGCATATATAACTTATTCAAAATACCAGCACTACATACATTTAAAGGCCTGTGGCTCCACTTCCACATTTCTGTTGCATAACCCTATCACTTTGCCTCTCTGTTATTTTGTGGAGAAAGGGGACCTGCTCGTCACCAGACTGAGCTCTTTGAGGGCAGGGACGAAGGTGGTCACCTCTCTGTAGTCCCCATCACCAGGGTCCTGCACAGAGCTTGAGACAGACTAGATGCTCAATGAAAGCTGAAGCTCAACCAAGTTGAAGGGGGTGCTAGTGAGAAACAGAGGAGTTTCTTTAGGAATAAGAGGCTTCCAGCTGTTTGGGACTGTGCCAGGTTTTGGCAGAGAGTGAAATGAATAAAGCTAATAACTAATAATGACAGTAACTAATCCACGTACTCTGCATGGATTATCAGATTTAACCCTCCCAATGACTATATGACATGTTTTTATTCCCATTTTATAGATAAGAAAACTAGGTTCAGAGGGACAAAACTGCCCAAAGGCCACAGGCCTGAGCTATTAACCAGTACCCTCCACGGGCCTGAGCTATTAACCAGTACCCTCCACGGGCCTGAGCTATTAACCAGTACCCTCCATGGACCTGAGCTATTAACCAGTACCCTCCAGGGGCCAGAGCTATTACCCAGCACCCTCCAGGGGCCTGAGCTATTACCCAGCACCCTCCAGGGGCCTGAGCTATTACCCAGCACCCTCTATGGACCTGAGCTATTACCCAGCACCCTCCACGGGCCAGAGCTATTAACCAGTACCCTCCATGGGCCAGAGCTATTAACCAGCACCCTCCATGGACCTCAGCTACTACCCAGCACCCTCCACAGGCCAGAGCTATTACCCAGCACCCTCCACGGGCCTGAGCTATTAAAAAGCATCTTCCATTGCTTCAGTGCCTCTCTCCCATCCAGGCAAAGCCCAAATTCCTGGGGCCTGGCACCTGGCTCTCTGCAAGGCTGGCTTAAGCCTACTGGACCACAGAGGGTGGTGGTGCCCCCAAGTGGCCAGAAAAGGCAAAATTCCTCCTGTTTCCACTTGAGTCTCTCATATCAGCCTCCCAGATGTACCTCAGAGATAAAGAACCAGGATAAGAGGCCAAAACACCCTGGCAAGCCTCCAAAGAATGTGGACAAGGCAGAGAGAACAGGTTGATGGCATCCCAAAGCAGTGGGCACAGTAACCAGGAGGGTCTCAGGCTGTACCAAGATAGGAAGCAGGGGTGTCCATGTGGACAGGAGGGGGCAAAAGAACTGAATAAAAGCTGGGGCCATGTTGGCAAATAACAAATTATTACTAAAGAATAGTGCCTACTTGGCCTCAGGCACTATGTCAAGCATGTTACACGCTTGACCTCCCTGAAACCAGCAACCACCCAGTGAGGTAGGAACAGTTGCATTTTGCCTTTGGGGAAACCAGGGCTTGGACAGGTAGAATCAATTGCCAGAGAAGGCACGTGGCAACAGAGATGAGAACCGAAATCCAGTCTCTGTGATTCCAGAACTCACGCTTTTAACTCCACTGCAAAAGCCACAGCTCACATTCACTTGCAAGAGCGTTATGGAGAAACTTTCCCCAAGGCACTGGCTTTCAGGCTGGTGATCCAAGCCCCACAGGGGTGCCTGGACGCTCACAGCTGGAGCCTGGGGAGTGGCCAGCACCAAGCCTGGAACCCTGCAGAGCCCGCTTCTCTCCTTCTTGTTCCCCCAGGCTTAGGCTCAGCAGATACCAGCCAGATGGTAGTCATGGCAACAGCTGGTGGTCCAGATGCTCCAAAGGAACTGCTCTGCATCCCCCAGGGCAAGGTCCAGAGCCTGTGGTTATCAGTCATTCCTTTAACAAGTATTTATTGATCATCTACTGCACGCTAGGCACTAGTCATACAGCAGTCCCTAAGACAGACTAGGTCCCCATTCTTTTTTTTTTTTTTTTTTTTTTTGGAGACAGAGTCTCGCTCTGTCGCCCAGGCTGGAGTGCAGTGGCGCGATCTCAGCTCACTGCAAGCTCCGCCTCCTGGGTTTACACCATTCTCCTGCCTCAGCCTCCCGAGTAGCTGGGACTACAGGCGCCCGCCACCTCGCCCGGCTAGTTTTTTGTATTTTTTAGTAGAGACGGGGTTTCACCATGTTAGCCAGGATGCTCTCCATCTTCTGACCTCGTGATCCGCCCGTCTCGGCCTCCCAAAGTGCTGGGATTACAGGCCTGAGCCACCGCGCCCGGCCTAGGTCCCCATTCTTATGGGGTAACAACAATTGCAATAATTAAAAATCTATCTTTTCTTTGTAGTGCTCTGTATGTGTCGTTTTAGCACAGGCCCTGTGTGTGCATAGTCTGTCTCCTGGATAATAACTCTCACCACAGCCCTGAGATAAGGCCAATTAGCGACACTATTTTACAGAAGAGAAAACTCTGGCTCAGAGAGGTTGAGCAACTTGTCTAAGGTCACACAGCAAGTGTGATGCAACCAGGCAAGGAAAAGCAACTCCAGCCTCTTGGTCTCCGAGCCCCGCTTCATCTATCTCCAAGCCCCTTGGACGTTTTCTGAGCACTTCCGGGTCACCCAGCCTCTTGGCAAACTCGATTTACTGATTCCTCCCGTCCCTGCCTGCGTGGGCTGACAGCTCCATTCAGCAGAGGGAGGCGAGGGAGGCGAGGGAGGCGAGGGAGGCGAGGGAGGCGAGGGAGGCGAGGGAGGCGAGGGAGGCGAGGGAGGCGAGGGAGGCTCGGTGAGCCGAAATGACCCGTCTGAAGTAGCTCAGCTGGGCGGGGACAGAGGTGGGACCGAAACCCAAAGGCGCCACGGGACGGCTGGGGCTGGAGCGGGACGGAGGGAGGCTCCGGGCGGCTCACCGATGGTAGTGATGGCGGTGATGGCGAAGTAGAAGGAGCCGGCGAACTTCCACTGGCAGCCGGCGCGGTGGGGCTCAGCCTGGCGCTCCAGGCGCTCCAGCTCGCTGTAGTCCTCGGCCGAGAAGCCGAACTTCCTTTGGAGCGCGCCCCGCTTCTGGACCAGCAGTCGCTGGTGGCCACTCTCCACCTCGGACTCGCGTCCGAGCGCGTCGAAGACAGCGGCGCCCACCAGCAGGTAGCAGAAGGTGCACAGGACCAGCTCCACAGCGCGCACGCTGGGCCTCCGCATGACGCCCCGGCCCCGGTACCCGCCCCCGTCCCAACCTGCTCCATGTGCCCGGACCGCGCGCTCCACCCGCTCCAGCCAGGGCCCCACGCGGCAGAGTTGTGACAGGCGGGGCGGGGCGGGGCGGCTGCCGGGCACCTGGAGGCTGGGATCGCCACGTGTCCGGGACCAAAGAGCCGCTCCCCTGTCCGCCTCCCACGCGCCTGCCCGGGGTTCACGTGTCTGCGAATAGTGAGATCTGAAGCGAAGGTCCAAATCCCTGGGCCTGCAGAAATCCTGTTCCCGCCGCTAACTCATGTTATGACCTTGTGCCAGTCTTCTTTCTTCCTTCCTTCCTTCCTTCCTTCCTTCCTTCCTTCCTTCCTTCCTTCCTTTCCTTCTTTTCTTCCTTTCTTCCTTCCTTCCTTCTTTTCTTCCTTTCTTCCTTCCTTCATTCCTCCCTCCCTCCCTTCCATTCCTTCCTTCCTCCCTCCCTTCCATTCCTTCCTTCCTCCCTTCTTTCCTTCCTTCTTCCCTTCTTTCCTTCCTTCCTCTCTTACTTTCATTCATTCCTCCCTCCCTCGCCTCCTTCTCCCCCTCCTTTCATTCCTCCCTCCCTTCCTCCCTCCCTTCCTTCCTCCCTTCCTTCTCTCCTTCCTTCTTTCAGTCACTCAATCCTCAGACAAATATTTACCAAGCACCTACTGCTGCAAACAACATTCCTGTTGTAAGTAAAGGTGAAGTCCTAGTAAGGAGGGCCAGCTAACAAACAAACAAACAAAAAACGAATTTAAGACAAGAGTGATAAAGAAGGAAAGGGGATAGTTTCTTGGGGAAGGTGAACCCCACCACCTAAGGTGGTGCTTAAAAACAGAACTGAGCATGGCTTGGCAGCCAGAACTGCAGGGAAGCCAGCGTCGCTGGAGCCAGAGAATTGGGGTGCAGATACTTTGGCCGAGCAGAAGGAAGACAAAGAGGCAACTTCACACAGGGTCTTACAAGCCCTTATGTGGGTTTATTGAAAGCCATGGAAAGGCTGTATTACAAACACAGGCACACAAACACACACACAAACACACACACGCAACACCACCACAATGATCTGATTTATATTTTTTAAACAGCCTCTGGCTGTCATGGGGAAAAGGGATGGTGGCTAGGAGTGGAGGCCAGTTCGAAGGCTAGTGTAGTCCAAATGTGTGAAGATGGAGAGAAATGGGGGGACCCGGGATGCTCTGGGGAGGTGGAGTTGGACACGCAGCTGGCCACATTGCCCAGCCTTTCTTGCACTTAGTGGGGTCTATGTAACCAAGCCTTAGCTCATGGAACATGGGCAGAAGTGATGTATGCCACTTCCAGGCCTGGCCCATAAAACCCTGCCCCACACATGCTCTATCTCTTTTCCCCACTGGAAGGCTGAATGCAGAGACCTAGTCTTTAGATGAGAGGGAGCCCACAAGACGGGAAAACTGTGGGGCTGAATGACACATTGCAAGGTCATCCCCCAACCCCCAATCAGGAGCCCGGGTTTTGAGCTTCTGTCCTGTTGTATTAAGTCGCTGACATATGTTAAGCCCCTGAGGCCCAGCCTGCAGCCTAGGCCCTCCAGGTCCCAGAGGAGGCTATGCTTCCATATGGAAGCCTCTAGAAAGGAACTCAGTCCTGCCAATGCCTCGATTTGAGCCCAGCGAGACCTGTGTAGCCCTCCACCCTACAGAACGAGACAATAATACATTTGTGTTAAGCCACCAAGTTTGTAATAACTTATTGCAGCAGCAACAGGGAAATAATACAGTGGGTGTAAGGATTAAATGAACCAGTAGATGTGGAGCCGGAGAGCTGAGCTTGGCCCTGAGGATTTGTCTAGAAGTGTGAGCCACCGTTACAGATATCACAAGTGATCAGATGCCTGGGGCCTGTAGGGATGTCCGACCCGGTGCCTGTCCGACTCAGTTCCCAGGCAGAATTGGGCCCCAGTACCTGGTAGAGAGGGCCTTGGATCCCTTCTTCTCCCGAGAAGCAGGATGAAGCTCAGTGGGCCGGAAACAGGGTGCTGGTGCCACTACCTCAGCCTGATTTTTAGCAACGGCATCAGCAAGTTTAACATTCCAATTTCTGCTCAGACTTCAGAGGAGCAGAAACCTGGGCTAAAGTCTCAGAGTCGGAGTGAGTGGGGCTTCAAGGACCCACAGCCCAACAAGAGCCCAAAAAGAGTTTGTGGAGACAGTGGGATGTGGGGAATGGCCTGATCTTGGGGGAAGGGCAGGGCCCGCTCAGGGGAGAGTTAATGAGGGCCTGGTTGTGGACACACCTGGAGTCAATAAGACCTGAGTTTGAATTCCTCCACTCCCAGCTGGGTGTATTAGTCCGTTGTCACACTGCCATGAAGAACTACCTGAGGCTGGGTAATTTATAAAGGAAAGAGGTTTCATTGACTCACAGTTCTGCATGCCTGGGGAGGCCTCAGGAAACTTACAATCATGGCAGAGACAAAAGGGAGGCAAGCTATGTCTTACATAGCAGTGGGAGAGAGAGAGAAGGGGGCAGACTGCCAAACACTTTTAAACCATCAGATCTCGTGAGAACTCACTATCACGAGAATAGCATGGGGAAAACCGCCTCCATGATTCAGTCACTTCCCACCAAGTCCTTCCTTCAACACACGGGGATTACAATTGGAGATGCAATTTGGGTGGGAACACAGAGCTAAACCATACCACTGGGTGTCCATAAACAGAACACTTGTACTTCCCTGTGCCTTGGTTTTCCCATCTGAGAAACGGGGGTAGTAATGACGCTCACCCCATAGGACCATGTTGAGGATTATAGAAGCTGTTTTGTGCTACTATCCAGGTGCCCCTTAGCCAGTAGCTGCTTCTCCTCCTTTTTCACAACTGTCTGTGTGCAGATGTCGAAAATTCTTTTTCCATAAGCAGGGGCAGGGCCAAACACTCTGCCTGTGCTAGGCATAGTCACAGACATCACTCACGGGACTCTCACCTTACAGCCCAGGACACAGAGGCACTTAACCTGCCAAGTCCTCCCAGCCAGGCTGTGGCTGAGCCAGGATTGAACTCAGGGCTGTCTGGCTCCCCAGGTCATGATCTTTGTCAGGCCAGATGCTGCTAGCTTTATCCCCCTCCCATTGCCTCTATGGTTCTTACTTTCCTTGTCTCCGGGATGGGGCCGAGGATCTGTGGCTGGCTGTGCTCCCCCACTGTTGTGAGGGTCCCATGATGCACAGCTGAGAGGCGCTTAGGTGTGCCCGCTGGGGGTGGGTGTTACTGGGGCCATGGGGGATGTGTCTGGCCCCGTCAGGCAGGTGACTCTGCCCTGTACTTGGCATTTTTGGTTCAGTGGCTCTATTTTAAGCCAGAGGAGGTTAGACTTTGAGTATGTGTATTTCTCAGGTTGGAAAGCTGTCAGCTGAGCAGTCACCAAAAACAGCAACACCTGAAACATCTCCCTCTTCATCTTACCTCTCTGCCTCCTCCCCTCCTTCCTCCTTTGAAGACCTAAGGGAACCCAGTGATTTTCCTCTGTCCTATCGCACCAGAGGCACACCTGCGTCCCTCAGTGGGGCCTTGGATTTTCTTCTTTCAGAGCTCCAAGGTTGTCAGCTTTGAGGATGACAAAAAAGGCAATCCCAGTCCCAGGCTGGGCGCTGAGCATGCTTTTAAGCACTTAGGAGTCTAGATCCTTCTGAAGCCTTTGTGAGCCAGTCAGGCCATTCCCATCTCACGGAGAGGAAACTGAGGCTCAGAAGGAGAGAGAGAGACTCACCTAAGGCCACACAGGGTAGGGCAGTGGCAAGGAAGAACATGGGTGTCAGAGTTAGCCAGACCTTGGTTCTGTCTTGGGCAAGTAACTTCACCTCTCTGAGCCTCAGTTTCCTTGTCTGTGACCTGGGGTAGGAATGTCTGCCTGACAGTGTTCCCATAAGCATTAAATGGAGTGTGTGAAGAACTGCTCAGCACAGAGTATGCCCAGCAAAAGTTAGTACTGCCCTCCACCCAATTAATTTCTTCTTAGCCCTTTTCCACACTACCTATTCCCCAGGACTACTGGGATCTTAAGGGATTGATTTTTTATAATTAGACTATAGCCCAGTAATTTTCCAGAAAGCCAGAAGACCTGGCACATTCCCTAATAAGATCTCTCTCTTGTCTCTCTCCTGAAAGAATTGATTATTTTAACCTCAGGGGACAGTAGGTGCCAGCTCCTTAGAGGTGGCAGCTGTGGCCTTTCTGTAGCCTGATTATCATTCAGGGATCTAGATGACCAGAAATTAAAAGCTGTCTCTTGCTGATTTAAGCACCGTTGCTGGTAGGAATTTGGGGTCTCTCGTAATTTTCTGGGCACTGAAAGACAAAACATACGGTTTGGGGGATCCAGAGAGATGGAACCTTGAGTATCATCAGAAAACACCATAGCCAAACCCAGCAGGGGGAGCCATTGTTCCCAGGCCAATGAGGATATTATTTGGGGAACAAATGACAACTGTCTGAACAAGACTCTCTCTCTGATGGGTTTTAGGCAGGGCTGCTCCGAGAAGTCCTAATATGTGTTTGTGACCATTTAGTTGGAGCCATTGAGAGTTTGTTCTTCAGCCTCATGAGGATCCATATCTTTGAGTTAACGGAGTTATTAAAACCCTTACTCTGGGCCGGGTGCGGTGGCTCATGCCCGTAATCCCAGCACTTTGGGAGGCTGAGGTGAGTAGATCACTTGAACCCAGGAGTTCAAGACCAGCCTGGGTCACACAACGAAACCTTGTCTCTACAAAAAATACAAAAAAAATTAACTGGGCATGGTGGTGCACACCTGTAGTCCCAGCTACTCGGGAGGCTGAGGTGGGGGGATCACTTGAGCCTGGGAGGTCGAGGCTGCAGTGAGCCATGATCACATCACTTGAGCCTGGGGAGGTTGGTCCATCAGCCACTGCACTTCAGCCTGAGTGACAGAGTGAGACTCTGCCTCAAAAAACAAAAAAAAACCTTTGCTGTGGTTTGTTTTAGATTTGAAAATCTAACTGATAGGAGTATAGAGGTTTGCTAAACCATTCTCTCTACTTTCATATATATTTGAGAATTTTCACAATAAAACTTTTTTTTTTTTTTTGAGATGGAGTTTTGTTCTTGTTGCCCAGGCTGGAGTGCAATGGCACAATCTTGGCTCACTGCAACCCCCGCCTCCCAGATTCAAGCAGTTCTCCTGCCTCAGCCTCCCGAGTAGCTGGGACTACAGGCACGCACCACCACGCACGGCTAATTTTTTTTGTAGTGTTAGTAGAGATGGGGTCTCGCCATGTTGGCTAGGCTGATCTTGAACACCTGACCTCAGGTGATCCACCCTCCTCAGCCTCCCAAACTGCTGGGATTACAGGTGTGAGCCACTGCACCTGGCCAATAAAACACTTTTTAAAAGAATCTTTCTCTCTGTCCATCCCACCCTATTTTTTCCCCTGCTGTTTATTTGGTCTGAGTAGGCGGTGACTCTGAGAGTTAGAGTAAATAAGAACATTGATTGAGTAGTTAGTATGATCCAAGCACAAAGCAGGCCTCACTTCATTTAATCCTCAGAACAACAGTAGGCATTGTTAATTCCACCCTATAGATGAGGAAATTGAGGCTCAGAAGGATGCAGAGATTTTTTTCAAAGTCACAATTGCAAAGAGAGGGGGAGCCAGCTGCTGAGCTCTTGCTCTTGACGGTGGCCCCTCCCTGCCGGTGAGAAGCTTAGCATGGTGCTGTTACAGGTGGCAGTTGCTGCCGTATGGCAATTTGAGCCCAGCTGCTACAGACAGAGGCCTGTCCCTTTTCCTCCTACCAAGGACCACCCTTCCTTTCCCAGTCAGCATAATATATTGGAATCAAGAGCTGTCTGTCTGAATCAAAGGGGGCAGGACTTGCATTGCAGAAGACATCATGGGCTAGAAAGAGTCAAGGCAAAGGGATAAAGAGTCTGAGACGTGAAGAAATACATGTGCTAATGTTAGTGTAACAGAGAGCTTCCCTATGCAATGCCTTAGCCAGTAACCATATGTGGCCATTTATAGTTAATTAATTAAAATTGAATTAAGCTGAAATTTCAAGCCAGGTGCCATGGTGTGAGCCTATTTTCCCAGATACTTGAGAGTCCGAGGCAGGAGGGTTGCTTGATTCAAATATAGGCTGTCTGGTTCCAGAAACCTGCCCTTAACATTTATTCATAATCTTCGCTTTATATAGGCTAAGGAGGCTTTTGAGGGAAGGAAAGCTGGTATAATGTCCTGAAGAAAGTCCCGCAGGCGCTGGGCACAGTGGCTCATACCTGTAATTCCTTTCAAAGTGCTGGGATTACAGGCATGAGCCACTGTCCCCGGTCAATTCTGGTTTCTTTAAAGTGGGGCAAGGACCTGCAGACATTTGTATAGCAACTGGAGTGCAGAATCCCTCTAGATTCTTGTGGTTATTTTTTTTTTCCAGATGTTTTGTAGTTGGTTCTTCCACACTTAATTTGACAGTATTCTTTTTAGCAACGAGTCTTCATTGAGTTTTCAGAAAAACAAATCTCTTCCTTTTGCACTCATATTTCATCAGTTTATGGAATATCTAATTCAGTTACATTGTTACAATATTAAGTGTGCCTTCTGCAAACTGATTTGGGAACACACCCAGCGGACTGTTGGCAAGCATGCCCTTCTACAGCCAAGAGCCCCAGGGGCCTAGAGAATGGCTTACTAGCCATAAGCATTCAATGTGCCTGAGGCAGTAGCGTTGCATTCAGACAGCATGGAGAGCACTGGTTAGCCTGGCAAGCTGGTTAAACAGATTGGTAAAAGGACTTCGTGCACTAACTCTGGAAAAGACTCCATAGTGTGGAATTGTCTCCGGAAGACATTTGCCCCACTGGAGACTACATTTCCCAGCATCCCTGGCATCTAGGTATGACCATGTGACTAGTCTCCACCAATGGAATGTGAACAGGAGTGGTGAGTGTCACTTCCAGGCAGGGCCTTGAGGAAGCAGGTGAGCTTCTCCATCCCTGTCTGTCTAGATACAGAGAACCCCAAAGCCCTGCGGGATGGCAAAGCTGCAACATGGAAGTCACCCGGATCACCACGTAAAGGAAATCTGCTCTCCAACCAGGAACAAGCACCTGCCTTGCAATATTAGGTAAGAGATAAACTGCTATTGTGTTAAGCCACTAGATCTTCGGGGCTGTTTGCTATAGCAACTAGCATTACCCTGTTTAATACACTTCCCATATAGGGCTGTTTTGAGGATTAAGTTAAATGACACACATGTAAGAGACTCTTAAATGGGACTTTTCCTGTTGTCTCAGATTTACAGCCAAAGCCCCAAAGTCAAGAACGGACAAGAGGTGTCAAATACCACCATATCATGCCTGCAGGACTTTTTTTTTTTTTTTTTTTTTTTTCCGGAGATAGGGGTCTCACTCTGTCACCCAGGCTGGAGTACAGTGGTACGATCTTGGCTCTGCAACCTCTGCCTCCTGAGCTCAAGCTATCCTCCCACCTCAGCCCCCCAAGTAGCTGGGACTATAGGTGTAAGCCACCACGCCTGGCTAATTTTTGTATTTTTTGTAGAGATGGGGTTTCGCCACGTTGCCCAGGCTGGTCTCGAACTCCTAAGCTCAAGCAGTCCACTGCCTCAGGCTTCCAAAGTGCTGGAATTACAGGCGTGAGTCACTGTGCCCACCCCCTGCAGGACTTTCTTCAGGATGTGGAAGAAAGCTTTCCTTCTCTGAAAAGCCCCCTCAGCCTACATAAAGCAGAAGATTATGAATAAATGTTAAGGGCAAGTTTCTGGAACCAGACAGCCTGTATTTGAATCCTGTGCCTAAAACTTACTAGCTGTGTGATCTTGGAAAAGCTACCTCACCTCTCTGGGCCTTAGTGGATGTAAGATGCCATTAGTAATAGTACCTACCTCATAGCCTTGTAAGGTGCACATAGTTAGGCTACTTGACTGTTAAATAACATTCTTGAGGTGAAGGGCCAAGCTTGATTCAGGGAAAGTGTAAAATATGATATGATTGGATGTTGAAACTGGACAGAAAGGCATGCGCAAAAAGGAGAGATTTCATTGAATGTATTGGAAAGGCAATGGTTGAAGAAAAGCTAAATTCATTTATGTGTATCCCTCATCATGTTCAGATTATTCAATAAATCAGTTAGACACATGAAATATATAGATCAGCTTGGGGCACACTGAAACCCTCAATACATCTTAACTCAATACATCTTAACTATTATTATTCAAAATTGTGCCAGGTCAGGAACGAAATCCTCTCTAAGCTTTATTACTTTTGAGTGATAATACAAATTAATGTTTTTGGGGTGGTAGAAAGCAATGATCCACATACTTCTGGGTTTTCATAATACTTCAATGTTTTAAAATTTATTTTTATTTATTTATTTATTTTTTGAGACAGGGTCTCACTCTGTCACCCAGGCTGGAGTGCAGCAGCACAATCTCAGCTCACTGTAACCTTCACCTCCCAGGTTCAAGCAATCTCATGCCTCAGCCTCCTCAGGAGCTGGGATTACAGGTGCCCACCACCACACCCAGCTAAATTTTTTTGTATTTTTAGTAGAGATGGGGTTTTGCCATGTTGACCAGGCTGGTCTTGAACTCCTGGCCTAAAGTGTTCCACCCGCCTCAGCCTCCCAAAGTGTTGGGATTACAGGCGTGAGCCACCATGCCTGGCCAATACTTCAAAATATTTGTGAATCCAAATAAGAATGGCAACTCCAATTGCAAAGTGAGAACAATGGGAAAAAATCTGCAAGTGCTGTTTATAATCACCTTCATTTTATAAAAGAATGAATTTCATAACCCCTGGAATTAGGAAGGTCATAATCTCAGAGTAAAGGACAGTCCTTCAGATGGAATCCATTTAACTGAAGAGAATTCACTAGGTTGCCCTTATTTTTAGTACAGTTTACTGGCCCATGTTTGGAGACTCCAGATATAAATTACCACAAAGTGTATAAGCATTCAGAGCTGTTATCCCTCATGATGGTCCTACAAAAGTAGGATTGTCGTAGTCTATTCAGGCTGCTCTAACAAAAATACCTTACGCTAGGTAATTGATAAGCAACAGAAATTTATTTCTTACAGTTCTGGAGGTTGGGAAGTCCAAGATCAAGGTTCCAGCAGATTCAGTATTTGGGGAGGGCCCGTTTCTCCTGGATGATGGCAACTTCTATGTGTTCTCACATGGGGGAAGGGCAAAGGGCTAACAAGCTCCCTCAAGCCTTTTTTATAAGGGCACTGATCTCATTCAACCCCCAAAGGCCCCATCTTTTAATACCGGATTATGTTTCAACATATGAATTTTGGGGGGACACAAACATTCAGACCACAGCAGGGAATGTAGTCTATGAGGATATGGAGTTTCCAAAGATTAGGTGACTTGCTCAGGGTCACCCAGCTGGGTTCACGCCTGGTCCCAGGGTCTCAATGTTCTGGGAAAAAAACAGTCTTTTCCTCCAGGGTAATTATGTGTTGGAGGGATCTCTGTTCCACGTGGTCATCCGGGGATCCAGGCTCCTTTCTTGTGATCTTCCATGTCCTAAAGCTGAAATTCCTCTCCTGGAGACAACAGGCCCCCAAGGGATCTATGGATGGAATTCAGGAATTCATGAACTTGAAAGAGAAAATAATTGCATCTTTATTTACACTAACCTCTGACATTTAACATTTCTTTCCATTATGAATATAGATAACAAAGTGGTATTAGCAGTACCTATTTGTTGCTAATAGAAATCATAGATATTTTCATATTATATTGATGTTATTACAGATAACTTATACTATCATGACATTGTTTATACTATCATGACATTGAAATTATGGTAATTAGACTAGATCTTATTGTTTCATGTGTTAATAAGGAATCACTATATCACATACTTTTTACATTTTGGTTACTACATTTTAATAATTTGTTGCCTTTGTAATTCCATGTATTTTATGCATTTAAAGGTATTAACTGAGAAGGATACCATAGACTCTACCAGCTGCTCAAGGGGCCCTAGGTTCATAAAGAAAGGTTAGGAATCATGTTCTAGAGCCTTGGAGTCCTCTACCGGATTCTCTGCATGTGCCCAGAAGATTACAACAGAGATGGAGTCTGGAAGATTGTAAGGATCCAGGTCTGGAATCACATCCCATGGCCAGACCTCAGTCACCTGGCTGGGAGATGTGGTTTTTTCTGGGTGCTCAGGAGGAAAGAGGAGATAGTTCAGAGAATAGCAAGCCAGACTCTGCCCCATTATGTCACTTGCAATGACTCAAATTAAAGAGACGCTGGGACCTCTTGTCCAGCATCCTCTGATTTGTGCAGGTAGTAGGAGGGAGGGAGGTACTGGGCACCAGGTGCCAATCTTCCTCATTTTATTTGCAGGTGCAACAAGTCTATATTGCATGGAGACAGTTCTAAGGATGGTTGAGATTGAGTTTCTCAGATTTTCCTTTTGTTCTTCCAATGTACTGGCTGTTTTGTGTCCCTAAGAACTTACAATTTATTGGGGGCTGGTGAAATTAGGACAAAATGTACATCATTGAAAATAGAATTATAGCTTGCATGTATACAAAGCTTTAGAGTTTGTCAAGTACTTTCATAAGCCTTGGCTCATCTGGTCCTTATTACAGCCCTCAACAAGACAGGGCAAGAAGGATCATTCCCATATTCAGAGTTGGAAACGAAGCTCAGAAAGGAGAAATGGATGCTCAAGGTCACAAACTAGAGGCAGAATCAGGGCTACAGTGGTCTCAATCACCGTTCAACAGGCATGTATTAAATACCTACTATATCCCAGGTTCTGTGCTGGGGTCCAGGGATACAGAGATGAACCAGAAATCCACTCAGCTTCTAGGGAGAATGCCCAATAGAAAAGCCAAGAATCGATAGGTGATTATATTACCACATATAATTATATTTGTCAAGACTCTTAATTGAAGAGATAGGAATCCAACTCAAATTAGTTTAATAAGAGGAATTTATTGGTTCACATAATAAAAATTTCAGAAATGTAAGGCTTTAGGCATGGCTGGATCCAGCTTCTCAAACCATATTCCCTGAAATTTGTTTCTCTTATTCTCTGGGGTGTGTGTGGGTTCATTTTTCAGACAGGGTCACATCTCATGGTGACAAAGATAGACCACAGAGATTCCAGGCTTATCCGCTACTAGTCTGGCAACTTGAGTCAAAAGATCGTACCTCTTTCCCAATTGTTCCAGAAACAGTCTTGAGGTTGACTCTCATTGGCTGGAATGGGGTCACATGACTATCCCTGAACCAATCACTATAATTTTGATTGACCAGGCCTGGTCACATATTGGCGTCTGCATCTGAGGTGCTTTAATCAGCCTCCTTTGAACCATGGGGACTGATGTGGAAGGCCTCCCAAAGGAAAATTGGGGGACTGTCCCTCAAAGAAAAGGGAAAATATACTGGGAAGGCAAAACCAACAGAGGCCCCTTATGGCAATGGTGGTGATAGTACTGGCTGCTATGGGAGCAGAGGGAGGAGGCAATCCAGGCTGGAAGTTGGGGAAGGTAAGGCAGGAGAGAGTACCAGGCACAGGGAACATCGCATGTATAAAGACCTAGTAATGAAGAGACCATAACACTTGGGAAACTGCATATAGATGACAGGTGGGATGGGAGGGACTATAGTGAGATTGCAAGACCAGCTAGAAAGCCAACTGATAAAACACTGGGATGGTCTGGAATAGGGTTGATGCTAAATTGCAAAAATGGCTGTCATTATTTATTCCTTATATTCACGCCCCATCACAAAGGGAAATCTGTTTCTCTGCTCCTTGAATCTGGGCAGGCCTTATAACTTTCTTAGGCCAGTACCAGGCCTAGGCCTCAAAAGAGACCTTGCAGACTTTCCCTCTGTCTTCTGGAACTCTGTCCAGCCACTCTGTAAATGAGCCAGTGCCATTCTGCTGGATGGTAAGAGACACATGGAGCAGATCTGAGCCATCCCACCTAAGTCCCTGTGATGTGAGCGAGCCTAGCTAAGAAAGGCAAAGCTGCTACCCAGCCAACAGCTGGCTGCAGATGTATGAGACCGCCCAGCTGAGACCAGAAGAACCACCCTGCTGAGCCCATACCAAATTGCCAACTTCAGAATTATGAGCTAAATAAGTAATTGTTTTAATCCACTAAGTTTTGAGGTGGTTTGTTTTGTATGCAGTAATAAATAACTCATACAGGGGATGTTTACAGGAATAAAGTGTGTGATAGGGGAGGCAATATTCAAGAGCTTTTTAAGGAAAAATAACCAGATCTTGATGACCATCTGGATGCAGAGGGTAATGGAGATAGAGGGTTGGGCAAGTGCTGGGAGAACAAAGAAGGGGAAGTTGGCTCATTCATTCATTCATTTCATAAATATATATTGTGTACCTTTCTATGTCAAGTAGAATGCTGGAAGCTGGTGACGCAGTGGTAAACCGGACAGCTGCAGCTCCTGCCCCCATGGAATCTGGGTTTCAGCAGGTTGAGTTTGAGACTCTGGTGGATATCTAGGTGGAGCCGTCCAGTAGAAAGTCTGCTGACTTCCCATCCATTACTTTCTCCACTGCCTCCTCCCTGATCATCTCCCACTTCTACCTTTCTGTCCCTAGTCATGTGTCCTTAAGTAAGTCTGCTCTCTCTTCTGGTCTCACTTTGCCCATTTATGACAATAGCAGGAAGGGAATGAGAACTCCATGAAGTCCTCAGCTTCTGTGAGGATAGGAATGTGTCTGTGCCTTGCCCTGCAGACTCAGATGGAGAGGCTGGGTCTGTATTTATGATTGGTAAACCTAAGATGGACTGCTTGTGTCTGGTCAACTGGAAGTAGCAGGATAGCAGACAAACCCAGGGATGAGGCTGAGATCCTCTCAGAAGTGGTGGCCCAGTCACAGAGCCACTTGTCACATGAGAACAGGTATGATTCATAGAGTAATGAATTAGGGCTTCTAAGCCTGAAAAAACAATGGCATAAGGTCACCAGAAATCACCAAGACAATCCAGACCTAGAAGCAGAGATGGGGAGGACTGGCAAGGATGGATCCCCTCTTTATTCAGAGTAGAAGATGGTTGCAGAATCAGGGGTTATCTCCCCAAAATTCCTTTTTTTTTTTTTTTTTTTTTTTTTT